>NW_027521161.1:0-118016 GCF_052094955.1 Ictidomys tridecemlineatus | reverse complement strand
TTCCTGTAACAGTCCTTCTGCACATCAGTCTCCAAACTCTGCTCTCTGTAACAGTCCTTCTACACCTCAGACTCCAACCTATGCTCTCTGTAACAGTCCTTTTGCACACCAGTCTCCAAACTGTGCTCTCTGCACTGATCCTTCTTCACACCAGTCTCTAACCTCTGCTCTCTGAAACAGTCCTATTCCACAGTCTCCAAACTTTGCTCTCCTTGATGGTCCTTCTGCACCCCAATTTCCAAACTCTGCTTCCTGTAACAGTCCTTCTGCACATCACTCTCCAAACTCTGCTCTCTGTAACAGTCCTTCTACACCTCAGACTCCAACCTATGCTCTCTGTAACAGTCCTTCTGCACCAAAGTCTTCAACCTCTACTCTCTGTAACAATCCTTCTAAACCCCTGTCTGCAACCTCTTCTCTCTGTAATATCCTTATGAAACCGAGTCTCCAAACTCTGATCTCTGTAACAGTGATTCTGCACACCAATCTAAACTCTGCTCGCATCAAAGATCCTTCCTCACCAAAATCTCCAACCTCTGCACTCTGCAACAATCCTTCTGTACCCAGTCTCCAAAATCTGCTCTCTGCAACAGTCTTCCTGCACCTCAGTCTGAAAACTCTGCTCACATAAACGACCCTACTTCACCCCAGTCTTTAACCTCTGCTCTCTGCAACAGACCTTCTGCATACCAGTCTTCAATATCTGCTCTCTGAAACAGTCCTTTTGCAACTCAGTCTGAAATCTGTGCTCTCTGCAATGATCCTTCTGCACCTAAGTCTCCTAACTCTGGTCTTTGTAAGACCCTTGTGCAACCCAGTCTCCAGACTCTGCTCTTGGCAACAGTGCTTCTGCAACTTAGTCTCGAACCTCTGCTCTCTGTAAGATCCTTATGCACTCCAGTCTCAAAACTCTGCTCTATGTAACAATCCTTCTGCACCCCAGTCTCCAACATCTGCTCTCTGCAACAGTTCTTCAGCACCTCAGTCTGAAAACTCTGCTCTCTGCAACGACCGTTCTGCATCCCAGTCTCCTACCTCTACTCTCTGTAACAGTCCTTCTGCACCTCAGTATCCCAACTCTGTTCTCTTTAACATCCTTCTGCACCCCAGTCTCAAACATCTTCTCTCTTTAAGAGTCTTTCTGCACCCCAGTCTAAAACATCTTCTCTCTGCAACAGTCTTTCTGCACCCCAGTCTCCAATCTCTGCTATCTGCAACGCTCCTCCTGGACCCGTCTCCAACATCTGCTCTCTTCAACAGTCTTTCTGTACCACAGTCTCCAACCTCTGCTCTTTGTAAGATTCTTGTGCACTCCAAATTCCATACTCTGCACTCTGTAACATTCCTTCTCAACCCCAGTCTCCAACCTCTGTCCTCTGCAACAGTCCTTCTGCTTCCCATTCTCCGACATCTAGTCCTTCTGTATCGCAGTCTCAAACCTGTGCTCTTTGTAATGGACCTTCTACACCCCAGTCTCCAACGTCTGCTTTCTGTATAAGTCTGTCTGAACCACAGTCTCCAACCGCTGTTCTCTGTATCTATCCTTCTGCACCTCAGTCTATAAACTCTGTTCTATGCAACGGTCCTTCTGCACCTCAGTCTCCAACCTCTACTCTCTGTAACAGTCCTTCAGCACTTCAGTCTCCAACCTCTGCTCTCTGTAGCATCCTTCTAAAACACAGTCTCCAAACTCTACTCTCTGTAACAATCCTTCTGCACACCAGTCTCAAACTTCTGCTCTCTGAAACGATCCTTCTTAACCCCAGTCAATGATTCTTCTGTAACTCTGTCTCCAACTTCTGCTGTTTTCAATGATCCTTCTGCACCTCACTCTTCAAACTCTGCTCTCTGTGACAGTTTTTGTGAAATTCAGTCTCCAACCTCTGCTCTCTGCAACCGTCCTTATGCACCCCAGTCTCCAACCTCTGCTCTCTGCAACGATCCTTCTGCACCCCAGTCTCCAACGTCTCC
The DNA here is from genome assembly GCF_052094955.1 of Ictidomys tridecemlineatus. NCBI lineage: Eukaryota > Metazoa > Chordata > Mammalia > Rodentia > Sciuridae > Ictidomys > Ictidomys tridecemlineatus. The sequence continues at coordinate 116,045 of NW_027521161.1, read as the reverse complement.
TCTCCTTTACACTCTTTCTGCACCCCAGTCTCCAAACTTTGTTCTCTGTAAGGTACTTCTACAACCAGTTTCCAAACTCTGCTCTCTGTAACATTTTTTCTCCAACCCAGTCTCCAAACTTTGCTTTCTTAAACGGTCCTGCTGCAACCCAGTCTCCAACCTCTGTTCTCTGAAACAGTCCTTCTGCTCCCCAATTTCCAATCTCTGCTCTCTGTAACAGTCCTTCTGTACCCAGTCTCCAACTTCTGCACTCTGTAATGGTCCTTCTGCACCCTAGTCTCCAACCTCTGCCTTCTGTATCAGTCTTTTTTCACATCAGTCTCCAAACTCTGCTCTCTTTTACAGTCCTTCTGCACCTCAGTCTCCAAACTCTGCTTTCTGTAAGATCCTCTGCAACCAAGTCTCCAAATTCTGTTCTCCGTAACAGTCCTTCTGCACACCAGTCTCCAACCTCTGCTCTCTGCAGCGATCCTTTTTCATCCCAGTCTCCAACCTCTGCTCTTTGCAACAGTCATTCTGAGCCCCAGTCTCAAACATCTGCTCTCTGCAACAGTTCTTCTGCACCCCAGTCTTTAACATCTACTCTCTGAAAGAGTCCTTCTACACCCCTGTCCAAATGCAGAAGAATGAGACCTAAACTATCACTTACCCTGCAAAAAATCAACTCAAAATGCATTAAAGACCCAGGCACTAGACCAGAAATTATGCAGTTTCTAGGTTAAAACAAAGTCAATACTCCAACCTACAGGCAGAGGCAATGACTTTTTCAATAGCATGCCAAAGCTCAGGAGATAATACCAAAAGTTAGCTAATAGGATGGCATCAAATTAAGAAGGTTCTGCACAGCAAAGGAGACAATTAGAATATGAAGAGAGAACCTACAGAAAGGGAGAAAATCTTTATGAGGTGCTTTCCTAAAAGAAGATGAATATTCAGAATATTAATAAAGAACTCAAAAAACTTAACATCAAGCCCACAATTATTAAATAACTCAATTATCAAATAACCCAATTACCAAATGGGAAACTAAATGAACTAATCAGACAAGTCTTAGAAGAAAATATGTGAGTTGCCAACAAATATATGAAAATACTTGCAAGTCAATACTACCCTGAGATTTCATCTCACTTCATTGACAAAAGCAACCACCAAGAATACAAACAGAACCCAGTGTGACAAGGAGAGAATTGGAGAGAAAGTAGCACTCTCACCCTGTTGGTGGGCATGTAAATAAGCACAACCACCACGGAAATCTGGATAGAGGTTCCTCAGGAGTAGCCATGGACCACCCTGTGACCCAGCTCTACCTCTGCTTGGTTTTTATCACAGCGGATCGAGGTCATCATACTATAATGACACATACATGCCCATGAACCAGCCGAGGTGACATCAGTGGACGAATGGATAAAGAACATCTGGTATATTCACACTGGAATTTCATTCAGCCATAAAGAAGAACGAAATTATGTCATGCTGGAAGATGGATGGATCTTCAGAACATTAAGGAAATTAAACAACTCAGAAAGTTAAGGGCCGTATGTTTTTCCTCTGTTAAAGCTAGAGGGAGAAAAGGAAGGAAAGTTGGGAAGGGAGTCTCATCATGAAAGTTGAAGGAAGATCAGTAGAGTCAAGGCACCAGGGGAGGAGGTGAGGAAAAGGGAAATATTGGAATGATATTGGTCAAAGTTCACGGTTATTTTGTGTGCATGTTCAGATATGAGTCAGCAAATTCCACCATTATGGACCACTACAATGCACCAATGAAGTGTGAAAAGAAGAGTTTCACATTACATGGGACAGGCACTATTCTAGGAGGGTGCCCATTTTTTCCAATCTATAAATACCACGATCATTTACCACTGTCAAAAATCTCTACAGATTCGAATGTTCTGATCACTGCTCCACCACATGGCCTCTTCTACTTCAGGGTCCCCAATTCTCACTGAAATCAGGGAGCCCGTTTCAACGATGCCCTCTGTTAATGTCTTCCCAGGCTGCCAAGGACAGCGGCTGTGGGTTTCACAAGGATCTGGTGCTGCCTTCTGAAGGCATGTCCATGAGGCCTTGGCAAAGGCTGGTGCTCCAGGCCCTCCTCCAGATCCAGCTGTGAGGCCAGAGAAGGAGTCACATAACACAACATCCAACACCTTATTTATTTCTGATCACCATCCTCTCCATTATTCCAGGATCATATTGGTCATTGAACTTAAGCAAACACTGAGTGCAGATTTCAGTCCATCAACCAAAGAGAGTCTAATAGGCACTCCCCGAGGCTCAGGAAGATCCTTGGCCCTAACATTTCTGGTGATTACGTCCGTGTGACTGCATTCAAGGTGAACCAGCAATATGTCCTGACTTCTTTGGTCTAGAAGACTGAAACAAATTCTCTTATATATTCTTAAGGCTACTATTAACAAAATACAGTAAAATATTTACCTTTTATTTTGGTGTGACCCTTATACTCTACTGGGCTATATTTTATACTCTTACCTGAGGCGTTCTAAGATCAGACCCCAATTAAGAGTCTTGTGACAATGTGGGATGATTGATGAGCATCTTAAAGACAATTGGGCTGGGGATGTGGCTCAAGCAGTAGTGCGCTTGCCTTGCACGTGTATGGCCCAGGTTCGATCCTCAGCACCACATACCAACAAAGATGTTCTGTCCGCCGAGAACTAGAAAATGAATATTAAAAATTCTCTCTCTCTCTCTCTCTCTTCTCTCTCTCTCTCTCTCTCTCACTCCCCCTCTCCTCTCCTCTCCTCACTCACTCTCTCTTAAAAAAAAAAGACAACTGCCCAGGTAGAGTCACCACAGGGTCTTCAATTTAGGGAAAGCTAGTCTCCTCGCGGGAGGAGGGGCTGCTCCTGACAGCAAAGACGGTTAATGGAGATTTCAGGGTTCAAGGCTCTGAGATTTGTCTAATTCCACTGGTATTTTGCCATTCTAATTAACAGGGTCTCAATCATTCCCCATTAATGTCCTAATTGACATAAGAGAGACCTGGAGAAATTGTGAATTTATAATTTTCTTTGTACTTCTGCAATTTGGAGAATTGGATGTTTTATTCTGATATTAACCTTTATCAGTTTTCAGAGAGAAAATATTTCTGATGATCTGAACCTGACTTGAAGGAGGAATATAATGCTTGAAACTATCATTTTCTTTCTGTAAGTCTCCCACTCCAGTCAGTAACAGCAGTCTGTAGTCATGTTGTAATGTTCATTCCGAACCTGAAGGTCAATGGTGTTATTCCAAATCTCAGTTTTCCATAGACATTTGATTACAGGCCACGATAACTTAAAGTCTCTGTTGGGTCATTGCACACTAGGAATTATCAGGGCTCTTTTTCCATGGGCTGTGACATCATCAACATATTCAATTCTCTTAGGTCAGACATCCAAACTACCTCCTCAGATCTGTTATCTAGAACCATCTCTGATGTAAACCACTATTGTGGTAAGTCCTACTGTGGTCAGGTAGAGATGAAGAAGGACTCTTGATGTCTTAGGGTAGAGAAAGTTGACACAAAAAAAAGTTATAAAATGGTTGAGAGATCTGGAAAAAAAAAGGAAAATAGGGCAGGTGACACCACCCCATATATGGAAACCCTAAATTCCCTAGAAAGAGACGCTCATTACACGCTACTGTGACCCACATTCAGGAACAGCTGTCTAGGAGCCTGCACACACAGCTCCTGGCACCAGAAAGGTTAGTTCTTGCCTCTACAGGGCTGGATTGCTGCTGATGCTATGGGATCCAAAAGAACCCACTTTCTTTCTTTCCTTTTTTTCACTCTGCCTAGTGTTTAGCTGATCATAACAGAACCTCCTAAAATGGAGGCCTGCAGGCAGGGGAGTGTGGGAAAGGAGGTTCTCGTACTTTCTGTCCCTCTGGTGTGGGGAGAACACAGAAAGACAGAGATGGTGCTGAACACCCACACAAGGTGTCCGACACACTTGATCCCGAAAGTGGGAAAAGGGTGTTTGTGAAAAAAGAGCAGAGAAAGGAGTCTCAGAGATTTTAAAAGCGGGAGTTGGAGTTGAAGCTCCAGATACAGACTCTAACCAGGTGCCTACAAGTCCCTGGGAGGCATCTTTTTTCAGATGACTGTATACTCCAGTTTGAAGATTGGTCTAGACTTTGATCGTGCAAAGGGATGCATAACTTTCAGCCATCTTCCTCAGAGCACTCTGAAGCTCATTGCTTCTCAGCCTGTGAATGATGGGGCTCAACAGGGGGCTCACCACACAGAACAGCACAAAGAAAAGGGTGTCCATGTCCAGCCTTCTCTGGGCCTGTCATAGTGGAAGTTGGCTGTTCAATAGAAGACCACCACGACAGTGAGGGAAGATGCACAGGTGGAGAAGGCCTTCCTCCTGCCCTAGGAAGAGGGAATCCCCAGGATGGCTGTTATGATGAGTGCGTAGGAGCCTGCAGTGAAGAGGCAGGGGCTCAGGCCCATGGTGGCACTGACCACGTGGAGCGCAGACTCATTGACAGAGGTGTCTGAGCAGGAGAGCTTCAGGAGCAATGGGTTGTTACAGAGAAAGTGGCTGAACTGGTGGGGCCCACACAGAGTGAGTGTGATGGCCAGCACCGTGTTTGTGACAAAATTCACCAGCCCACACAGCCAGGACCCAGTCACCAGGCCAACACAGACCTTCACACTCATGATGACTGGGTACTGAGGAGGACGGCAGGTGGCCACACAGCATTCATACTTGCCACACAGCCAGTAAGACGCCTTCTGTGCTAGCACTTGTCACAAAGAAGAAGATCTGCGAAAGGCAGCCCTCATAAGAAATGGCCTTCTTCTCCCAGAAGAAGTTCATCAGCAGTACTGGAAGGGTGGTGGATGTTTTAGCAGACGTCCAAGAAGCTCAAATTGCTGAGGAATAGGTGCATTGAAGTGTGGAAACCAGGACTGACTATGGTGGCCACTATTATGAGCATGTTCCCCAGGAGAGTGGTCAGGTAAATGACCAGAAAGAGCAGAAAAAAACAGCCCTGTAGGTTGGAGTGGTTGGAAATCCCAAGATTATGAATTCAGTGACAAATGATTGATTTCTCATTTCCAATGTTGTCATAGCTACAAAACAGAGAAAAAGAGACCATGATGAAAATGGACTGAGAGCACCCCAAACAGGCTTGTTAATCTGCAGCAACATGGCAAATAATATCGAATGAAAATCAGCCTGGAGACTGATAACCTGTGGGACTGGTCTCAGGGAATCAGACCCATGGAGCCGCACTAATTTGCAGGGGTGATGGTCGGTGGGAGTAACCAAAGAATTTCTAGAAGCCAACAAAAAGCCATTCGACCTCATCATGGTGTGAAGTCATTTATCACTGTCTCAGTAATCTCTGTCTTCTATTGTCTTTTTATGTAAACATAATATTTTTGGAGAAGTTCATTTTCATTGCAAATGTTAAGAAAAAATTTTACAAAGCAGAGTCATCATCTGCAGAAGCAGTTGGTATTGCCTTCAGTGTTTTCCAATGTAGAGTTTTTCTCATTTTACATCAATCTTGATCTCTGTGTTCGGAAAGGGAGAAGTTAACTAATCCTGTACAATGCTGAAATTATCAGGGCCAGAGCAAAATATAAGAAAGAAGTTGATGAAGTGGGGTTGGACTGGCTATCTTAAGTATACAGTGAAGATCAGTGGAGTAGAAAAAGAATGAGAGGGCGGAGAGGTTTGGGAAGGGAGGAAATGTGAAAAGTCTTTACGCAGATCATCTTATGTGCACATGGAAGTCTAAAACAGGGGACTGCACCTGTATGTATATGTAGAAAGCACCAGTCAGAAATTAACAGATAAATGACCCAAAGAAAGATCAGTAGAGAAAGGAGAATGGGGGTGGGAAGGGGAGGGAGATGGGGGGTGGGGACGAAATAGAGTAAAAAAGATTCCATGCACATAGGATCTTTTCCGAATCAACCCAACTTCTATGTATAACTGTTATGCTCTAATAAAAAATTTAAGAAGATGACATGATCCTATCAGCAAAGAGTGAGATTTGAATTCTTCTTGACCTATGTGTATACTTTTAATTTCTTTCTTTTGTCCAATGGCTCTGGCAATTTCAAGGATGAAGTTTAATAGAAGTGGTGAAAGAGGGGGCACCCTGTCTGCTTCCAGTTTTTAGAGTGAATGCTTTTAACCTTTCTCCACTTAGAATGATGCTGCCTTGGGTTTAGCACAGATAGCTTTGACAATGCTTTTACAAAGTTCCTTCTGTCCCTAGTGTTTCTACTTTTTTGACAGGTAGGGGTGCTATATTTTGTTAAATGATTTTTCTGCATCTATTGAGATGATCAATAAACTTACATCTCTCTTAAATAAACTTAATCTCTCCCCTTTGGCTAAACATTCAGATCATCTCCAGTCCTATGATATTTTAATGAACATTTTCCTACATAACCATTAGTGACCATTTCGAATTATCTCTTCAGAATAAAATTTATATCTGACATAAAAGATTTTGTTGTGCATTTTCTATTTAAAACTAGCTCATGGAAGAAATTATATTAAGTGAAATAAGCCAGACACATAAAGAGAAATAACAGTTTTTCACTTCTTTGTGGAAGCTAAAAAGTTGATCTCAAGAAGTAGGGAGTAGAGCGGTGGTTATTGGAGCCTGGGAGAGAATCACAAAAATCATTGTGAGTCTGATTTCTCAAAGACGCATGTGAAGGTCTATCTGAAACATGCCCTCTGAGTGTGGTCTTTAAAAAAAATAAGAGTGGATTTCTAACAGGGTCCTCAGAAAATCTCTCTTTTTTCCTCAGTGGGCAGCAGGAGGTCCATGGGTGTGGCTGCCTAGGAGCTAGCTGTGGTGTGCAAATGGGCAGGACCAGGATGGCTAGAGAATCTCAATAATCACTAGTAGACCACATTCTAGGTGAGGGCAGGCTGGAAACAGGCCATTCAGAAAGAAATGGCTTGAGCTATGAAAATGACAGAATCTGTGGATTTAGGAAACGGTTGTGGGTCCAATCGACTCATAACACCTACTCCCTGGGTCAGTCCACGGTTGCCACAGTTACCCCAGGCCTGACAAGAACAACCCAGAGGGGGAGATGCACTCTTGCCTCCTGGCTTGGAGGTTTGGTCTGGGGCCAGCTGACCCATTGCTGCCGGCCTGAGATGAGGTGGGATGCCAAGGTGGAAGGGAACAAGGGGGGAAGCGTCCCTAGCTCATGGCAGCCAGAAGGTTGGGGCGGGGGAGGGGACCAGAGGAGACAGTTCGGAGGGTACAAGATGTGATTCCCCAGGGCATGTCCCAAGCCACACTCCACCTGCCCGCACTCCTCTCAGTACAGTGGGCTTTTCAGATAATTAACCCACAAAATGGATGGATCCACAGATTATGTCACAATTCTCACAGTCTAATCATTTCACCTCTGAACACTGCTACTGTGGCTGACCCTGAGCTTTTGGTGGGGGGAATACCTTATTTCTAAGCCATAATAGTCTCTACAGTCCATGTGCTTTGGTTAGAATACCTTCATGTAGTCAGGGAGAGTAATCGGGTGCCAAAACAAGATTAAAAAGAAATATCTGATAACTGAAGTTGTGACATTTAGAGCTTGTGGAAAAGCTCTGAAGAGGAGCCCTGGTTGGAGCACTTTAAAGTCCTAGTGACAAGGACACAAGAGGACACTTGGTCTGTGGGGTAGCTGAGTGGCAGTGGGATCACTCATTAAAACATAAAAAAAAATGAGTAGGAGCGTGTCTGGGGAGAGGAAAGAAGGAAAGGAGGTTGGGCCTGGAGTCTGGGTACCTCTGGGGTCTCCCCAAAGAGATTCCAGGAGGCAGCGGGACAGGTTCCCAGGAGATAGGCCTGGAAATCATGGCTTAGAGTGACTGTGGAAGTCACAGGTGCTCACAAAGCCAAAAGAGAGCAGGGTGAGGAGAGAGGGCCTGATGGACTGTGCGGAAAAAAGGTGTCCAGAAGGAGGCTCACCAGCTATTAGCAATCATTCTGCACCACAGTGTCAAAGCTCTGCTATCTGTACCAGGCCTTCTGCACACCAGTCTAAAACATCTGCTCTCTATAACAGTCCTATGCACTCCAGTCTACAACCTCTGCTCCATGCAACAATCCTTCTCCACCTCAGTCTCCAAGTTCTGCTCTCTGAAACACTCTTTCTGAACCCCAGTCTCGAACATCTGCTCTCTGCAACAGTCCTTCTGCACCTCAGTCTGAAAATTCTGCTCTCTGCAACAATCATTCTGCACCCCAGTCTCCAACCTCTGCTCTCTGTAACAGTCCTTCTACACCTCAGTCTCCAAACTCTGCTCTCTATGATATCCTTCTGCACACCAGTCTCCAAACTGAGATATCTGTAACAGGCCTTCTGAATCCCAGTCTCCAACCTCTGCTCCCTGCAAGAAAACTTCTGCACCCCAGTCTCCAAGTTCTGCTCTGAAAGAGTCCTTCTAGACCCCAGTCTCGAACATCTGCTCTCCGCAACAGTCCTTCTGCACCTATGTCTGAAAACTCTGCTCTCTGCGACAATCATTCTGCAAACCAGTCTCCAACATCTACTCTCTGTAACAGTCCTTCTGCACCTCAGTCTCCAAACTCTGCTTTCTATAATATCATTCTGCACACCAGTCTACAAACTGTGATATCTGTAACAAGCCTTCTGGAGCCCAGTCTCCAACCTCTGCTTTCTGTAAAATGCCTTAAGCACCCCAGTCTCCAAACTCTGCTCTTTGTAACACGCCTTCTTCACCCCAGTCTCCAGCCTCTTCTTTCTGAAACGATAATTCCGCACCCCAGTCTCCAACCTCTGCTCTCTGTAACAGTCCTTCTATACCTCATTCTCCAAACTCTGCTCTCTGTAACAGTCCTTCCGCACCCCAGTCTCCAAACTCTGCTTTGTGTATCAGTCGTTCTGCAACCCAGTCTCCAAACTCTGGTCTCTGTTACAGTCCTTCTGCACCTCAGTCTCCAAACTTTGCTCTCTGTAACAATCCTTGTGCACCCCAGTCACAAATCTATGCTCTCTGCAACATTTCTTCTGCAACCCAGTATCCAACCTATGCTCTCTGTAACTGTCCTTATGCACCCAAGTCTCCAACCTCTGCTCTCTTTAAGATCCTTCTGCACCTCAGTCTCCAACCTCTGCTCTCTGTAACGATTCTTCTGCACCTCAGTCTCCAACCTCTGCTCTCTGTAACAGTACTTCTGCATCCCAGTCTCCAACATCTTCTCTGTGAAATGATCCTTCTTCTCCCCAGGCTCCACCCTCTGCTCTCTGCAATGGTTCTTCTGCACCCCAGTTTCTAAACTCTGTTCTTTGTAACAGTCCTTCTGTACCGCAGTCTCCAACCTCTTATCTCTGTAATGGTCCTTCTGCACCCCAGTTGCAAAACTCTTCTTTCTATAATAGTGCTTTTGCACCTCAGACTCCAACTTATGCTCTCTGTAACAGTCCATCTGCACCTCAGTCTGAAACCTCTACTCTCTGCAATGATCCTTCTGCACCCCAGTCTTCGAACTGTGCTATCTATAACTGTCCTTTTACACCCCAGTCTCAAAACTCTTCTCTCTGTAACAGGCCTTCTGCACTCCAGTCTCCAACCTCTTATCTCTGCAACGATCTTTCTGCACCACAGTCTGCTTTCAGTATCAGTTCTTTTGCACCCCAGTCTCCAACCTCTGCTCTCTGTAACAGTTCTTCTGCACCTCAGTCTAAAACCTCTGCTCTCTGTAACTGTCCTTCTGCACCCCAGTCTCCAACATCTGATCTTTGTAAATATTGTTCTCCACCATATGCTCCAACCTCTGCTCTCCTCAATGATCATTCCGCACCTGAGTCTCCAACCTCTGCTGTCTGCAACGATCCTTCTGCACCTCAGTCTTCAACAACTGGTCTCTGTTACAGTCCTTATGCAGCTCAGTCTCCAACCTATGCTCTCTGTAAGATACTTCTGCACACCAGTCTACAACATCTGCTCTCTGCAATGATCCTTTAGAACCCCAGTCTCCAACGTCTGCTCCCTGTAACAGTCCTTCTGTATAGCAGTTTCAAAACTCTGCTCTCTGTAAAAGTCCTACTACACCTCAGTCTCCAACCTCTACTTCCTCTATTAGTCTTTCTGCACCCCAGTATTCAAACTCTGCTCACTGTAACAGTTTTTCTGCACCTCAGTCTCCAAACTCTACACTCTGCAACAGTCCTCTGCACCCCAGTCTCCATCCTCTGCTCTCGGTAACAGTTCTTCTGCACCCCAATCTCCAAACTCTGCTCTCTGTAACACTCCTTCTGCACTCCAGTCTCCACACTGTGATCTCTGTAACAATTCGTCTGGACATCAGTCTCCAACCTCTGCTCTATACAACGTTCCTTCTGCTCCTCAGTCTCCAAATACTACTCTCTGAAAAAGTCCTTCTGCACCTCAGTCTTCAAACTCTGCTCTCTGTAAGCTTCTTCTGCAACCACTTCTCCAAACTCTGCTCTCTGTAACAGTCCTTCTGCACCCCAATCTCCAAAGTCTGCTCTCTGTAACAGGCCTTCTGCTTCCCAGTCTTATAACTCTGCTCTCTTAATAGGCCTTCTGCACCCAAGTCTCCAACCTCTGCTCTCTGCAGCGATCCTTCTGCACCCCAGGATCCAACATCTGCTCTCTGCAACAGTACTTCTGCACCTCAGTCTGAAAACGCTGCTCTCTGCAACAATCATTCTGAACCCCAGTCTTAAACCTCTGCTCTTGTAACACTTCTTCTGCACCTCTGTCTCCAAAATGATCTCTGTAAGATCCTTCTGCAACCCAGTCTCGAAACTGAGCTATCTGTAACAGTCCTTCTGCACCCGAGTCTCCAACCTCTGCTCTCTGCAACAGTCTTTCTGCACCCCAGTCTTCAACCTCTACTCTCTGTAAGATCCTTCTGCACCACAGTCTTTGAACTCTTCTCTCTGTATCAGTCCTTCTGCACCCAGGTCTCCAAACTCTGCTCTCTACAATATTTCTTCTGCACCCGAGTCTCCAAACTGTGCTCTCTGTAACAGTCCTTCTGCACCCCAGATTCCAACATCTGCTCTCTGCAATGATTCTTCTTCTAACCAGTCTCCAAACTCTGCTGTCTGTAAAAGTCCTTTTGTATCGCAGACTCCAACCTCTTCTCTTTGCAACGGTCCATCTGCTCCCCAATTGCCAACCTCTACTTTCTGAAACAGTTTTTCTGAACCTCAGACTCCAACCTCTGCTCTCTGTAACAGACCTTCTAATACTCAGTCTGAAACCTCTGCTGTATGCAACAATTCTTCTAAACCCCAGTCTCCAAACTATGCTATCTGTAACAATACTTTCGCACCCCTGTCTCCAACATCTGCTCTCTGTAACAGGTCTTCTGCAACTCAGTCACCAAAGTCTGCTCTCTGCAACAGTCCTTCTACACCCCAGTCTCCAACCTCTGCTCTCTGTAAGATCCTTCTGCAGCCCGTTTTCCAAACTTTGCTCTCTGTAACAGTCATTCTGCACCTCAGTCTCCAACCTCATCCCTCTGCAACGGCCCTTCTGCCCCCCAGTATCCAACCTCTGTTCTCTGCAACAGTCATTCTGCACCCAAGTCCTCAAACCTCTGCTTTCTGCTACAGTCCTTCTGCACCCCTGTCTCCAATTTCTGCTGTCTGCAACATCTCTTCTGCACCCAGTCTTTAAACTGTGCTCTCTGTAACTATCATACTGCACCCCGGTCTCCAAACTCTGCTCTCTGTAGCGACACTTCTGCACCTCAGTCTCCAACCTCTGCTGTCTGCCATGATCCTTCTGCACCCCAGTCTCCAACGTCTGTTTTCTGCAACAGTGCTTGTGACCCCAGTCTCCAGCCTCTGCTCTCTGTAACATCCTTCTGCACCTCACTTTCCAAACTCTGCTCTAGGTGACATTCCTCTGCACCCCAGTCTCCAGCCTCTGCTCTTTGTAACAGTACTTCTGTACCGCAGTCTCAATCTCTGCTCATGACAACATTTCTTCTGCACCCCACTCTCCAAACTGTGCTCTCTGTAACTGTCTTTTTGACCCCAGTCTCCAACCTCTGCTTTCTGTAATGATCCTTCTGCACCTCAGTCTCCAACCTCTGCTCTCTGCAACGATCCTTCTGCACCTCAGTTTCCAACCTCTGCTCTGCAACGATCCCTCCAAACCCCAGTTTCAAACCTCTGCTAAAAACTCGGCTCTCTGCAAAAATCCTTCTGCATCCTAGTTTCCAAACTTTGCTCTCTGTAACAGTTCTGCTGAGCCTCAGTCTACAAAATGCTTTCTGTAAGATTCTTCTGCAACCAAGTCTCAAAATTGTGCTATCTATAACAATACTTCGGCACCCCAGTCTGCAAACTCTGCTCTCTGTAACAGTCTTTCGGCACCCCAGTCATCAACCTCTGCTCTCTGTAACAATCCTTCTGCACCTCAGTCTCCAACCTCTGCTCTCTGCAACGGTTCTTCTGCACCCCAGTCTCCACACTCTGTTCTCTACAACAGTCCTTCTGCACCCCAGTCTCCAACCTCTGCTCTCTGCAACAGTCCTTGTGCATCCCAGTCTCCAACATCTGCTCTCTGTATCAGTCATTTTACACCTCAGTCTCCAACCTCTGCTCTCTGCAGCAATCCTTTTACACCCCAGTAACCAAAATCTGCTCTGTGTAACGATCCTTCTGCACCTTAGTTTCCAACCTCTGCTCTCTGCAATGATCATTCTGCAACCCAGTCTCTAACCTCTGATCTCTGTATCAGTCCTTTTGCAACCCTGTCTCCAACCTCTGCTCTCAGTAGCATTTCTTCTGCACCCAAATCTCCAAACTCTGCTCTCTGTAACACTCCTTCTGCACCCCAGTCACCACCCTCTACTCTCTGTAAAAGTCCTTGTGCACCTCAGTCTTAAACCTCTGCTATCTGTAAGATCCTTCTGCAACCCATTCTCCAAACGCTGCTCTCTGTAACAGTCTTCTGCACCCCAGTCTTCAAACTCTGCTCTCTGTAACAGGCCTTCTGCACCCCAGTCTCCAACCTGTGCTCTCTGCAGCAATCCTTCTGCACCCCAGTCTCCAAACTCTGCTCTCTGTTTCAGTCCTTCTGCACCCCAAGATCCAACATCAGCTCTCTGAAACAGTCCTTCTGCACCTCAGTCTGAAAACACGGCTCTCTGTAAAAATCCTTCTGCACCCGAGTTTCCAAACTTTGCTGTATGTAATAGTCCTTCTGAACCTCAGTCTACAAAGTGCTCTTTGTAAGATCCTTCTGCAGCCCAGTCGCGAAATTGTGCTATCTTTAACAGTCCTTCTGCACCCCAGTCTATAAACTATGCTCACTGTAACAGGCGTTCTGCACCCCAGTCTCCAATGTCTGCTCTCTGTAACATGCCTTCTTCACCACAGTCTCCAACCTCTGCTCTCTGCAAATGTCTTATTATACCCCAGTATCTAACATCTGCTCTCTGCAACGATCTTTCCGCATCTCAGTATCCAACGTCTGCTATCTGGAACAGTCCTTCTGCACCCCAGTCACCAACCTGTGCTCTCTGCTACAGTCATTCTGCACCCCGTTCTCCAAACTCTGCTCTCTGCAACATTTCTTCTGTACCTTACTCTCCAACCTGTGCTCTCTGAAACTATCCTACTGCACCCTGGTCTCTAAACTCTGCTCTCTGTAGCTATCCTTCTGCACCTGAGTCTCAAACCTCTGCTCTCTGCAACGATCCTTCTGCATCCCAGTCTCCCAAATCTGCTCTCTGCAATGGTCCTTCTGCACCCCAGTCTCCAAATTCGGCTCTCTGTAATAGTCCTTCTGTACGGCAGTCTCCAACCTCTTCTATCTATAACCGTCCTTCTGCACCCCAATTTCCAAACTCTGCTCTCTGTAACAGTCCTTTTAGCCTCAGTCTGAAACTTCTGCTCTCTGTAACAATCCTTCTAAACCCAAGTCTCCAAACTGTGCTATCTGTAACAATCCTTCTGCTCCCCAGTCCCCAATATCTGCTCTTTATAACTGGTCTTCTTGAACCCAGTCTTCAAACTCTGCTCTCTGTAACAGGCCTTCTGCACCCCAGTCTCCAAACTCTGATCTCTGCAACGATCATTCTTCACCTCAGTCTCCAACCTCTGCTCTCTGCAACAGTCCTTCTGCCCCCCAGTCTCCAACCTCTGCTCTCTGAAACAATTTTTCTGCACCTCAGTCTCCAAACTCTGCTCTCTGCAACAGTTCTTCTGCACCCCAGTCTCCACACTCTGTTCCCTGAAACAGTCCTTCTTCACCCCAGTCTTCAACCTCTGCTCTCTGCTACAGTATTTCTGCAACCCAGTCTCCAACATCTGCTCTCTGTATCAGTCCTTTTGTACCTCAGTCTCCAAACTCTGCTCTCTGCAGCACTTCGTTTACACGCCAGTAACCAAAATCTGCTCTGTGTAACGATCCTTCTTCACCTTAGTTTTCAACCTCTGCTCTCTGAAATGATTTTTCTGCACCCCAGTCTCCAACCTCTAATCTCTGTATCAGTCCTTCTGCACCACAGTCTCCAAACTTTGCTCTCTGCCAAAGTCCTTATGCACCCAAGTCTTCAAACTCTGCTGTCTACAACATTTCCTCTGCACCACAGTCTCCAACCTGTGCTCTTTGTAACAGTCTTTCTCCACCCCAGTCTCCATCATCTGCTCTCTGAAACAATCCTTCCTCTATCCAGTCTCAAAACTCTGCTCTCTGTAAAAGTCCTTTTGTATCGCAGTAAAATCTCCAACCTCATCTCTCTGCAACGGCCCTTCTGCACACCAGTGTCCAACCTCTGTTCCCTGCAGCAGTCCTTCTGCCCCCTAGGCTACAAACTCTGCTCTCTGTAACAATCCTTCGGCACCCCAGTCTTCAAACTCTACTTTCCGTATCAGTTATTCTGCATCACAGTCTGAAACCTCTGTTCTCTGTATCAGTCCTTCTGCACTTCAGTCTCCAAACTATGCTCTCCACAACAGTCCTTCTGCACCCCAGTGTCAAACTTCTGCTCTGTGCAAAAGTCCTTCTACACACCAGTCTCCAACATCTGCTCTCTGCAATGATCCTTCTGCATCCCCTTTTCCAATGCCTGCTCTCTGCAACAGTCATTCTACACCCCAGTCTCCAACCTCTGCTCTCTGCTACAGTCCTTCTGCACCCCAGTGTCCAACCTCTGCTCTCTTCAACATTTTTTCTGCACTCCAGTCTCTAACCTGTGCTCTCTGTAACTATCCTACTGCACCCCAGTCTCCAAACTCTGCTCTCTGTAGCAATCATTCTGCACCTCAGTTTGCAACCTCTGCTCTCTGCAACGAACCTTCTGCACCCAGGTCTCAAACATCTGTTCTCTGCAACAGTCATTCTGACCCCAGTCTCCAGCCTCTGCTCTCTGTAACATTCTTCTCCACCCCAGTTTCCAAACTCTGCTCTAGGTGACATTTCTTCTACACCCCAGTCTCTACTCTCTGCTCTTTGTAACAGTACTTCTGTACCGCAGTCTCCAATCTCTGATCACTGCAACATTTCTTCTGCACCCCAGTCTCCAAACTGTGCTCTCTGTAACTGTCTTTCTGATCCCAGGTTCCAACCTCTGCTCTCTGTTATGATCCTTCTGCACCTCAGTCTCCAAGGTCTGCTTTCTGCAACTATCCTTCTGAACCATAGTTTCCAAACTCTGCACTCTATAACAGTCATTCTACACCTATTCTCCAACCTCTTCTCTCTGTAACAATTTTTCTGCACCTCAGTCTCCAAACTCTGCTCTCTGTAACAGTCTTTCAGCCCCTCAGTATCCAACCTCTGCTCTCTGTAACAGGCTTACTGCACCCCAGTCTCCAACCTCAGCTCTCTGTAATAGTTCTTTTGCACCCCAATCTCGAAACTCTGCTCTCTATAACAGTCTTTTAAACCGCAGTCTCCAACTTCTTTTCTCTGCAACGATCCTTTTGAACCTCAGTCTCAAACCTCTGCTCTCTACAACAGTCCTTCTGCACCCCAGTCGTCAGACTCTGCTTTTTGTAAGATCCTTTAGCATCACTTTCTCCAAACTCTCCTCTCTGTAACAGTCCTCCTGCACCCCAGTATCCAAACTCTGCTCTCTGTAAAAGTCATTCTGCACCTCAGTCTCCAAACTTTGCTCTCTGTAATGGTCCTTCTGTAACGCAGTCTCCAAACTCTGCTCTCTGTATCAATCCTTCTTCACCTCAGTCTCCAATGTCTGGTCTCTGTAACAGTCCTTCTGCACCCTAGTCTCCAACATGTGCTATCTACAACAGTCCTTCTTCACCAAAGTCTCCAAACTCTGCTCTCTCTAACAGTCCTTCTTTACTGCAGTCTCCAAACTCTTCTCTCTATAACGGTCCTGCTGCACCCCAATTGCTGACCTCTGCTTTCTGTAACAGTCCTTCTGCACCTCAGATTCCAAACTTTGCTCTCAGTATGAGTCCTTCTAAGACTTATTGCTGATTGTTGCTGTCTGCAACAATCCTTCCACACCCCAGTTTCCAAATTCTACTCTCTTTAAAAAGTCTTCTTTACCCCAGTCTCCAAACTCTTCTCTCTGTAACAGGCCTTCTGCACCCGAGTCTCCAATCTCTTCTCTCTGCAAAGATCCTTCTGCACCTCAGTCTCCAATAACTGCTCTCTGCAACAGTCCTTCTAAACCGCAGTCTCCAACCTCTGCTCTCTGCAATGATCCTTCTGCATCCCAGGCTCCAACAACTGCTCTCTGCAACAGTCATTCTGCACCCCAGTCTACAACCTCTGCTCTCTGCAGCATTTCTTCTGCACCCAAGTCTCCAACCTGTGCTCTCTGTAACTGTCCTGCTGCACCCCACTCTCCAAACTCTGCTCTCTGTAGCGATCCTTTTGCACCTTATTTTCCAACCTGGGCTCTCTGCAACTATCCTTCTGCACCCCAGTCTCCATCCTCTGCTCTCTGTAAGAATCCTCCTGCACCCTAGTCTCCAACTTCTCCTCTTTGTAAAAGTCTGTCTGCACCTCAGTCTCCAAGTTCTGGAATCTGTAACAGTCCTTCTGCACCCCAGTCTCAAACCTCTGCACTCAGAAATAATCCTTCTGAACCTCAGTCTCCAACCTCTGCTCTCTTTAATTGTCCTTATGCACCCCAGTCTTCAACATCTGCTCTCTGCAACGATCCTACTTCTCCCCAGGCTCAAACCTCTGCTCTCTGCAAAGGTGCTTCTACATCTCAGTTTCCAAAATCTTCTCTCTGTAGCAGTCCTTCTGCACCTCAGTCTCCAAACTCTGCTCTCTGAAACAGTTCTTCTGCACCCCTGTCTCCAACCTCTGCTCTCAGTAACAGTTCTTCTGCACCCCAATCTCCAAACTCTGCTCTCTGTAACACTCCTTCTGCACCCCAGTCTCCACCCTCTACTCTCTATAAAAGTCTTTCTGCACCTCAGTCTCCAACCTCTGCTCTCTGTAAGATTTTTTTGCAACCCATTCTCCAAACGCTGCTCTCTGTAAGAGTCTTCTGCACACCAGTCTCCAAACTCTGCTCTCTGTAAAAGGCCTTCTGCACCCGAGTCTTCAAACTCTGCTCTCTGTAACAGGCCTTCTGCACCCCAGTCTCCAATATCTGCTCTCTGCAATGATCCTTCTTCTACCCAGTCTCCAAACTCTGCTCTATGTAAACGTCCTTTTGTATCGCAGTCTTCAACCACTGCTCTTTGTGACGGTCCATCTGCTCCTTAATTGCCAACCTCTGCTTTCTGTAACACTCCTCCTGCACCTCAGTCTCCAAACTCTTCTCTCTGCAACGATTTTACTACACCTCAGTCTCCAAACTCTGCTGTCTGTAAAAGTCCTTCTGCACCTCAGTCTCCGTCATTTGCTCTCTGTAATTGTCCTTCTGCACCCCAGTCTAAAATTACTGCTCTCTGTAACAATCCTTTTTCACCTCTATCTCCAACGTCTGCTCTCTGTAATAGTCCTTATGCACCCCAGTCTCCCACATCTGCTCTCTGCAACGGTCCTTCTGCACCCCAGTCTCCAAACTCTGCTCTCTGTAGCAGTCCTTCTGTATGGCAGTCTCAAACCTCTTCTCTCTATAACGGTCCTTCTGCACCCGAATTTCCAACCTCTGCTCTCTGTAACAGTCCTTCTATGCCTCAGTCTGAAACTTCTGCTCTCTGCAACAATCCTTCTAAACAACAGTCTTCAAACTGTGCTATCAGTAACAATCCTTCTGCACCGCAGTCTCTAACATCTGCTCTCTGTAACAAGTTTTCTGCAACCCAGTCTCTAAACTCTGGTCTCTGTAACAGGCCTTATGTACCCCATCTCCAACATCTTCTCTCTGCAAAAGTCATTCTACACCCCAGTTTCCAACGTCTGCTCTCTGCAACAGTCCTTCTGCCCTCCAGTCTCCGACCTCTGCTCTCTGTAAGTTCCTTCTGCCCCCCTATCTCCAAACTTTGCTCTCTGTAACAGGCATTCTACACCTCAGTCTCCAACCTCATCTCTCTGCAATGGCCCTCCTGCACCCCAGTATCCAAACTCTGTTCTCTGCAGCAGTCCTTCTGCACCCCAAACTACAAACATTGATCTCTGTACCAGTCATTCTGAAATCCAGTCTAATACCTCTGCTCTCTGTAGCAGTCCTTCTGCACCTGAGTCGCCAAACTCTGCTCTCCGCAACAGTACTTCTGCACCCCAGTCTCAAAACTCTGCTCTGTGCAAAAGTCCTTCTACACACCAGTCTCCAACATCTGCTCTCTGCAACGATCCTTCTGCATCCTAGTCTCCAACCTCTGCTCCCTTCAACATTTCTTCTGCATCCCAGTCTCCAACCTGTACTCTGTAACTATCCTACTGCACCCCGGTCTCCAAACTCTGCTCTCTGTAGCGATCCTTCTGCACCTCAGTCTCCAACCTCTGTTCTCTGCAATGATCCTTCTGCACCAGAGTCTCCAACGTCTGTTCTCTGCAACAGTCCTTCTTACCCCAGTGTCCAGCCTCTGCTCTCTGTAACATCCTTCTACACCCCAGTCTTCACCCTCTGGTCTTTGTAACAGTACTTCTGCACTGCATTCTCCAACATCTTTTCTCTGCAACGATACATCTGAATCTCAGTCTCAAATCTCTGCTCTCTGCAACAGTCCTTCTACACCCAAGTCTCCAGACTCTGCTCTTTGTAAGATCCTTTTGCATCCCTTTCTCCAACCTATCCTCTCTGTAACAGTCCTTCTGCACCCCAGTATCCAAACTCTGCTCTCTGTAAAAGTCATTTTGCATCCCAGTCTCCAACAACTGCTCTCTGCAACAGTCCTTCTGCACCCCAGTCTACAACCTCTGATCGCTGCTACAGTACTTCTGAACCCCAGTCTTCAACCTCTGCTCTCTGCAACATTTCTTTTGCACCCACGTCTCCAACCTGTGCTCTCTGTAACTGTCCTGCTGCAACCCAGTCTCCAACCTCTGTTCTCTGTAGCAATCCTTCTGCACCTCATTCTCCAACCTCTGCTCTTTTCAACGATCCTTCTGCACCCCAGTTTCCATTCTCTGCTCTCTGTAAGAATCCTTTTGCACCTCAGACTCCAACCTCTCCTCTGTGTAACAGTCCTTCTAAGCCTCAATCTGAAACCTCTGCTTTCTACATCGATCCTTCTACACCCAAATCTCCAAACTGTGCTATCTCTAACAATCCTTCTGAACCCAAATCTCCAGCATCTGCTCATTGTAACAGGTCTTCTGCTACACAGTCTCCAAACTCTGCTCTCTGTAACAGTCCTTCTGCACCTCAGTCTCCAACCTCATCACTTTGCAACGGACCTTCTGTTCTCCCATCTCCAACCACTGCTCTCTGCAAGGATCATTCTGCATCCCAGTCTCCAAACTCTGCTCTCTGCTACAGTCCTTCTGCATCCCAGTCTCCAAACTCTGCTCTCTGCAACATTTCTTCTGCACCCAAGTCTCCAACCTGTGCATTCTGTAACTATCCTATGCACCCTGGTCTCCAAACTCTGCTCTCTGTAGTGATCCTTCTGCACCTCAGTCTCCAACTTCTGTTCTCTCTAACGATCTTTCTGCACCCCAGTCTTCAAACTCTGCTCTGCAACAGTCCTTCTGCACCCCATACTCCAAGCTCTGCTCTCTGTAATAGTCCTTCTGCACATCAGTGTTCAAAATCTGCTCTCTGTAACAATCTTTCTGCACCTCAGTCTCCAACCTCTGCTTTCTGCAATGATCCTTCTGCACCAGAGTCTCGAACCTCTGCTCTCTTTAACAGTTCTTCTGCACCTCAGTCGCCAACCTCTCCTCTCTGTACCAATCTTTCTGCACCTCAGTCTCCAACCTCTGCTCTTTGTAACAGGCCTTCTACACCCCAGTCTCCAACCTCTGTTCTCTGTAACATTTTTTCTGCACCACAGTCTCGAACCTCTGCTCTGTGTATCACTCCTTCTGCACCATAGTCTCCATCCTCCGCTTTCTATAAGAATTTTTCTGCACCCCAGTCTCAAACGTCTGCTCTTTTTAAAAGTTCTACTGCACCTCAGTCTCCAACCTCTGCTCTTACTAACGGTTTTTCCGCACCCCAGTCTCTAACCTCTGCTCTCTGTAACGATCCATTTGCAACTCAATCTCCAACCTCTGCTCTGTGTAACAGTACTTCTGCACCCTAGACTCCAACATCTGCTCTATGAAAGGATCCTTCTTCTACCCAGTCTTCAACCTCTGCTCTCTGTAACAGTTTTTTTGTATCACAGTCTCCAAACTCTTCTCTTTGTAACGGTCCTTCTGCTCCCAATTGCCAGCCTCTGCTTTCTGTAACAGTCTTTCCGCACCCCAGTCTCCAGAATCTGCTCTCTAGAAGATCATTTTTCATCACAGTCTCCAAACTCTGCTCTTTGTAGCAGTTCTTCTACACCCCAGTATACAAACTCTGCTCTCTTTAAAAGTCCTTCTGCAACTCAGTCTCCAAACTTTGCTCATTGTAATGGTTTTTCTGCACCCCAGTCACCAATCTCTGCTCTCCGTAACAATCCTTCTGTACCTCAGTCTCCAACGTCTGCTCTCTGTAACAGTACTTCTCTACCCCAGTCTCCAACATCTGCTCTCTGCAACGGTCTTTCTGCACTCCAGTCTCCAAAATCTGCTCTCTGTAACAGTCCTTCTGTACCGCAGTCTCCAACCTCTTCTTTCTATAATGGTTCTTCTACACGCGAATTGCCAACATCTGCTTTCTGGAACATTCATTCTGAGCCTCACATTCCAAACTCTGCTCTCTGTAACAGTCCTTCTAAGCCTCAGTCTGAAATCGTTGCTCTCTTCAACGATCCTTCTGCACCCCAGTCTCC
Organism: Ictidomys tridecemlineatus; assembly: GCF_052094955.1. NCBI lineage: Eukaryota > Metazoa > Chordata > Mammalia > Rodentia > Sciuridae > Ictidomys > Ictidomys tridecemlineatus. The sequence continues at coordinate 94,726 of NW_027521161.1, read as the reverse complement.
AAACTGTGCTATCTGTAAAAATCCTTCTGCACCCGTGTCTCCAACCTCTATTCTCTGTAAAAGGTCTTCTGCACTTCAGTCTCAAACTCTGCTCTCTGTAACAGGCCTTCTGCACCCCAGACTCCAACCTCTTCTCTGTGCAACGATCCTTCTGCACCTCAGTTTCCAACCTCTGCTCTCTGTAAAAATCTTTCTGCAACTCAGTCTCCAACCTCTGCTCTCTGTGACAGTCCTTCTGCACTTCAGTCTCCAACATCTGCAATCTGCAGCGATTCTTCTTTTACCCAGTCTCCAACCTTTGCTCCCTGTAACAGTCATTTTGTATTGCAGTCTCCAATCTCTTCTTTTTGTAACGGTTCTTCTGCTCCCCAATTGCCAACGTCTGCTTTCTGAAAAAGTCCTTCTGCACCCCAGGCTCTAATCTCTTCTCTCTGCAACTATCCTTCTGCACTTCAGTCTCTAAACTCTGCTCTCTGCAACAGTCCTTCTGCACCCCAGTCTCCAGACTCTGCTATCTGTAAGATCCGTTTGCATCCCAGTCTCCACAATCTGCTCTCTGTAACAGTCTTTCTGCACCACAGTATCCAACCTCTGCTCTCTGGAAAAGTCCTTCTGCACATCAGTCTCCAAACTTTACTCTTTGTAATGGTTTTTCTGGACCCCAGGATTCAAACTCTGCTCTCTGTAACAATCCTTCTGCACCTCAGTCTTGAACGTCTGCTCTCTGTAACAGTCCTTCTGCACCCCAGTCTCCAGCATCTGCTCTGTGCAACGGTCCTTCTGAACACCAGTTTCCAAACTCGGCTCTCTGTAACAGTCCTTCTGCACCTCAGACTCCAACCTCTGATCTCTGTAACAGTCCTTCTAAGCCTCAGTCTGAAACCTCTAATCTTTACAAAGATCCTCCTTCACCCCAGTCTTTAACCTCTGCTCTCTGTAACAGTGCTTCTGCACCTCAGTCTCCAACCTCTGCTCTCTGCAACAGTCCTTCTGCACCCCAGTCTCCAAGCTCTTCTCTCTGCAACAGTCCTTCTACACTCCAGTCTTCAATCACTGCTCTCTGCAAGGATCCTTTTGCATCCCAGTCTCCAACTTCTGCTCTCTGCAACAGTCCTTCTGCACTCCAGTCTCCAACCTCTGTTCTCCTATACAGTGCTTCTTCACCCCAGTCTCAAAACTCTGCTCTCTGCAACATTTCTTCTGCACCCCAGTCTCCAACCTGTGCTCTCTGTAACTGTCCTGCTGCACCCCAGTCTCTAAACTCTGCTCTCTGTAGCTATCCTTCTGCACCTCAGTCTTCAACCTCTGCTCTTTTCAAGATCCTTCTCCACCTCAATCTCCAAGTTTTGCAATCTGTAACGTTTCTTCTGAACCTAAGTCTCCAAACTCTGCTCTCTGTAACAAACCTTCTGCACCCCACTCTCCGAACTCTGCACTCTGTAACAGGCATTCTGCAACCCAGTTTCAAACCTCTTCTCTCTGCAACGATCCTTCTTCACCTCAGTCTCCATCCTCTGCTCTCTGCACCTGTCCTTCTGCACCCCAGTCTCCTTCCTCTGCTCTCTGTAAGAATCCTTCTGCCCCTCAGTCTCCAACAACTCCTCTCTGTAACAGTCCTTCTGCACCTCAGTGTCCATCCTCTGCTCTCTGTAATGAACCTTCAGCACCTCAGTCTCCAACCACTGCTCTCTGTAACAGGCCTTCTTAACCCCATTCTCCAACCTATGCTTTCTGGATCAGTCCTTTTGCACACCAGTATCCTAACTCTTCTCTCTGTATCAGTCCATCTGTACCGCAGCCTCAAAACTCTGCTCTCTGGAAAGGTCTTTCTGCACCCCAGTCTCCAATGACAGCTCTCTGTATCAGTTCTTCTGCACCCCAGTCTCCAAACTCTGCTCTCAGTAAGAGTCCTTCTGCAATCCAGTCTCCAACTTCTGCTCTCTGCAACATTTCTTCTGCACCCCAGTCTCAATCGGTGCTCTCTGTAACTGTCTTTCTGCACCCCAGTCTCCAACCTCTCCTCTCTGTAACGATCTTTCTGTACCACAGTCTGAAAACTCTGCTCTCTGAAACGATCCTTCTGACCCACAGAATCCAACCTCTGCTCTCCGCAATGATCCTTCTGAACCCCAGTCTCCAACCCTTGCTCTCTGTAAGAATCCTTCTGTACTTCAGTCTCCAATCTCTTCTCTCTGTAACAATCCTTCTGCACCTCAATCTCCATTCTCTGCTATCTCTAAAAAGCCATCAGCACACCAGTCTCCAAACTCTGTTCTCTGTAACAGGTCTCCTGCACCACAGTCTCCAAACTCTGCTCTCTGTAACAGGCCTAATGCACCCCAGACTCCAACCTCTTGTCTCTGCAATGATCCTTATCCACCTCAGTCTCCACCCTCTGCTCTCTGTAAGATGCTTTTTCACACCGGTCTCCAAACTTTGCTCTCTATAACAGTCCTTCTGCACCTCAGAATACAAACTCTGCTCTCTGCTACGGTCCATCTGCACCCCAGTATCCAAACTCTGTTCTCTGCAACAGTCCTTCTGCATCCCAGGCTTCAAACTCTGCTCTCTGTAACAGTTCTTCTGTACCCCAGTCTCCAACCTCTGCTGTCTGTAACGTTCCTTTTGAACCCCAGTATCCAAACTCTACTTTCTATATCAGTTATTCTGCACCCCAGTCTCCAAACTCTTCTCTCTGTAACAGTCCTTCTACACCTAACTCTCCAACCTCTGCTCTTTTCAACAGTTCTTCTGCACCCCAGGCTCCAACCTCTGCTCTCTGTAAGATCCTTCTTCACCCCGGTCTCCAAACTTTGCTCTCTATAACAGTCTTTCTGCACCTCAGTCTCCAACTTCTGCTCTATGCAACATTTCTTCTGCACCCCAGTCTCCAACCTCTGTTCTCAGGAAAAGTCTTTCTACACCCCAGGCTCCAAACTCTTGTCTCTGTAACATTCCTTCTGTACCGCAGTCTCTAATCTCTGCTGTCTGTAACGTTCCTTCTGCACCCGAGACTCCAAACTCTACTTTCCATATCAGTTATTCTGCACCCCAGTCTCCAACCTCTGCTCTCCGTAAAAGTCTTTCTGCACCTCAGTCTCCAACCTCTGCTCTTTGCAAAAGTCCTTCTACACCCAAGTCTCTAAACTCTCCTCTCTGCAATGATCCTACTGCACCCCAGTCTCCAACCTCTGCTCTCCGCTACAGTCCTTCTTCACCGCAATCTAAAACCTCTGCTCTCTGCAACATTTCTTCTGCATCCCAGTCTCAAACCAGTGCTCTCTGCAACTGTCCTGCTGCACCCAGTCTCCAACCACTGCTCTCTGTAGTGATCCTTATGCATCTAAGTCTCCAACCTCTGCTCTCTGCAACAGTCTTTCTGCACCCCAGTCTCCAAGCTCTGCTCTCTGTAACAGTCCTTCTGCACATCATTGTTCAAACTCTGCTCTCTGTAAAAATTCTTCTTCACCTCAGTCTCCAAACTCTGCTCTCTGTAACGATCTTTCTGAACCTCAGTCTCCAAACTCTGCTCTCTGTAACAGACGTTCTGCACCCCATTCTCCAACATCTGCTTTCTGTAACAGTTCTTCTGGTCACCAATCTACAAACTTTGCTCTCTGTAACGCTCCTTCTGCACCCCAGTCTCCATCCTCTGCTCTCTATAACACTCCTTCTGCACCACAGTCTCTATTCTCTGCTCTCTGTAATAATCCTTTTGCACCCCAGTCTCCAACCGCTCCTCTCTGTAACAGTCCTACAGCACCTCAGTCTCCAACCACTGCTCTCTGTAATTAACCTTCAGCATCTCAGTCTCCAACCGCTGCTCTCTGTAACAGGCCTTCTGAACTTCATTCTCCAACCTATGCTTTCTGACTCAGTCCTTTTGCAAACCAGTATCCTACCTCTGCTCCCTGTAACAATTCTTTTGCACCTGAGTCTCCAACCTCTGCTCTATCAAACGGTCCGTCTGCACCCCAGTCTCCAAACTCTGTTTTTTGCATCAGTCCTTCTGCACCCCAGTATCCAACCTCTGCTCTCTGTAACAGTCCTTCTGTACCACAGTCTCAAAACTCTGCTCTCTGTAAAGGTCCTTCTGTACCCCAGTCCCCAAACTCTGCTCTCTGCAACAGTTCTTCTGCACCCCAGTCTCCAACCTCTGCTGCCTGCAAAAGTCTTTCTACACCCCAGTGTCCAAATTCTGCTATCTACAACAGTCCTTCTGCACCCCAGACTCCAAACTCTGCTCTCTGTAACAATCTTTCTGTACCTCAGTCTCCAACCTCTACTCTTTGTAACAGTCCTTCTGCATCTCAGTCTCCAACCTCTGCTCTCTTCAATAGTCCTTAAGCACCGCTGTTTCAAATTCTGGTCCCTGCAACAGTCGTTCTACACCCCAGTCTCAAACCTCTGCTATCTGAAACAGTCCTTCTGCACCTTAGTCTCAAACCTCTGCTCTCTACAACGAACCTTCTGCACGCCAGTCTCCAACATCTGCTCTCTGCAACAGTCCTTCTGCACCTCAGTCTGAAAACTCTGCTCTCTGGAACGATCCTTCTTCACCTCACTTCCCAAACTCTGATCTCTGCAATGGTCCTTCTGAACCCCAGTATTAAACCTCTGCTCTCTGTAACAATCCTTCTGCACCTCAGTCTCCAACATCTGCTCTCTGAAAAAGTCCTTCTGCATCCGAGTCTATAACATCTGCTCTCTGCGACAGTCCTTCTGCACCTCAGTCTCTAACCTCTACTCTCTGTAGCAGTCCTTCTGCACCTCAGTCTCCAACATTAGCTCTTTGTAAGATTCTTCTGCAACCCAGTATCCAAACTCTGCCCTCTGTAACAATACTTCTAAACCCCTTCTCAAAACTCTGTTCTTGTAACAGTCCTTCTGAACACCAATCTCAATACTCTGCTTTACACAAAAATCTTTCTGCACCCCAGTCTTTTTCCTCTGCTCTCTGCAAGAGTCCTTCTCCACCCCAGTCTGCAACCTCTGCTCTCTGTAACAGTCCTCCTGTAGTGCACTCTCAAAAATCTGCTCTATGTAACGGTCCTTCTGCACCCAAGTCTCCAATCTCTGCTCTCTGTAACACTCCTTCTGCACCTCAGTCTACAAACACTGCTTTCTGCAACAGTCTTTCCGCACCTCAGTCTGAAAACTTTGTTCTCTGCAAGGATCCTTCTGCAACCCAGTCTCAAAACTCTGCTCTCTGTAACAGTTTTTCTGCGCCCCAGTCTCCAACCTCTGCTCTCTGTAACAGGCCTTTTGCACCCCATTCTCCAGCCTCTGCTCTCTGTCATAGTGCTTCTTCACCTCAGTCTACAAACTCTGCTCTCTGCAAAAGTCCGTCTGCACCCCAGTCTCCAAACTCTGCTTACTGTATCACTTCAACTGTACCACAGTCTCCAAATTCTGCTCTCTGTAAGATCCTTCTGCACTACAGTTTCCAAACTCTGCTCTTTGTAACATTCCTTCTCCACACAGTCTTTAACCTCTGCCTTCTGTAAGTGACCTGCGGCACCCCAGTCTCCAACCTCTGTCCTCTGCAACAGTCCTTGTGGTCCCCAGTCTCCAAACTCTGCTCTCCGCAACGGTCTTTCAGCACCCCAGTCTCCAAACTCTTCTTTCTGTATCAGTCCTTTTGAACCTCAGTCTCAAACCTCTGCACTCAGTATCTATCCTTCTGCACTTCACTCTCCAACCTGTGCTTTCTGTAATATTCCTTCTGCACCCCAGTCTCCAACCTCTGCTCTCTGTAACAGTTTTTCTATACCACAGTCTCCAAAGTCTGGTCTCTGTAACGGTCCTTCTGCACCCCAATTTCAAAACTCTGTTTTCTGTAACAGTCCTTCTGCACCTCAGTCTCCAAACTCTGCTCTCTGTAACAGTGCTTCTACACCTCAGTCTCCAATCTCTGCTCTCTGTAACAGTCCTACTGAACCTTAGTCTGACACCTCTGCTCTCTTCACGATCCTTCTCACCCCAGTCTCCAAACACTGTTCTCTGTAACAGTCCACCTGCACCTCAGTCTCCAACCTCTGCTCTCTGTAAGATCCTTCAGCAACCCAGTCTCCAAACTCTGCTCTCTATAACTGTCCTTCTACACCCCAGTTTCTAAACTTTCCTCTCTGTAACAGGCGTTCTGCACGCCAGTCTTCAAACTCTTCTCTCTGTAGCAGGCCTCCTGCACCCCAGTCTCCAGTATCTGCTCTCTGCAACGATGCTTCTGCACCCCAGTCTCCAAAATATGCTCTCTGCAATGATCCTACTGCACCTCAGTCTCAAACCTCTAATCTCTTCAAATGTCCTTCTTCACCTCAGTCTCCAAATTCTGCTCTCTGTAATATCCTTCTGCACCCCTGTATACAACCTCTGCTCTCTGTAACAGAACTTCTGAATCCGAGTCTCCAAACTCTGCTCTCTGTAACAGTCCTTCTGCACCCCAGTCTCCAACCTCTGCTCTCTACAACAGTCTTTCTGCGCCCGAGTTACCAAAATCTGCTCTCTGCAACAGTCTTTCTGTGCCCCAGTCTCCAACATCTGCTTTCTAAAACAGTTCTTCTGCATCTAAGTCTCAAAACCCTGCTCTCTGCAACGACCCTTCTGCACCACAGTCTCCAACCTCTGCTCTCTGTAACAGTCCTTCAGCACCTCAGTCTCCCAACTCTGCTTTCTGGAAGATTCTTCTGCAACACAGTCTTTAAACTCTTCACTCTGTTACAGTCCTTCTGCAAAACAGTCTCCAAACTCTGCTCTCTGTAACAGACATTCTGCACCCCAGTCTTTAACCTCTTCTCTCTGCAACGATTCTTCTCCACCCCAGTCTTCAACATCTGATATCTGCAACACTCCTTTTATACCCCAGTCTCCAAACTCTGCTCTCTGTAATATCCATCTGAACCCCAGTCTCCAAACTACTCTCTGGAACAGTCCTTCTGCACCCCAGTCTCCAAACTCTGCTCTCTCTAACAGTCCTTCTGCACCTCAGTCTCCAACCTCTGCTCTGTGTAACAGTCCTTCTGCACCCCAGGTTCTAAAATCTGCTCTCTTGAACGATCCTTCTGAAACCCAGTCTCTAATGTCTGCTCTTTGCGACAGTCCTTCTGCACCACAGTCTCCAACCTCTGCTCTCTGTAAGATCTTTCTGCACTCCAGTTTCCAAACTCTGTTCTCTGTAACATTCCTTCTCCACCACAGTCTCCAAGCTCTGTCCTCTGCAACAGTTTTTCTGCTCCCCAGAATCCGAGATCTGCTCTCTGTAACAGTCCTTCTGTACCAAAGTCTCGAACCTCTGCTCTTTGTAACGGTCCTTCTACACCCCAGTCTTCAACCTCTGCTTTCTGTATCAGTCTGTCTGAACCCCAGTCTCCAACGTCTGTTTTCTCTATCTATCCTTCTGAACCTCAGTCTCCAACCTGTGCTCTACGTAAGAGTCCTTCTGAACCTCAGTCTCCAACATCTTTTCTGAATAACAGTCCTATACCACAGTCTCCAACATCTGCTCTCTGTAAAAGTCCTTCTGCACCCCAGTTTCAAAACTCTGCTTCCTGTAACAGTCCTTCTGCACCTGAGTCTCAAAACTCTGCTCTCTGTAACAGTCTTTCTACACCCCAGTCTCCAAACTCTGCTTTCTGTATCAGTCTTTATGAACCCCAGTCTCCAACCTCTGCTTTCTGATTCTGTCTGTCTGAACCCAAGTCTCCAACGTCTATTTTCTGTATCTATCCTTCTGCACCTTAGTCTCCAACCTCTTCTTTATGCAACAGTCCTTCTATACTGCAGTCTTCAAACTCTGCTCTCTGTAAAGGTCTTTCTGCAGCACATACTCCAAACTCTGCTTTCTGTATCAATCTTTCTGCACCCTAGTCTCAAAATTCTGCTCTCTCTAAGAGTCTTTCTGCACCTCAGTATCCAACCTCTGCTCTCTGTTACAGTCCTTCTGCACCCCAGTCTCCAAACTCTGCTCTTTGCAACAGTCCTTCTGCACTCCAGTCTCCAACGTCTTCTCTCTGCAACAGTCCTTCTGCACCCCAGTCTGCAAACTCTGCTCTCTGTAACAATCCTTCTGCCCCTCAGTCTCCAACCTCTGCTCTATGTAACAAGAATTTTGCATGACAATCTCCAACCTCTGCTCTCTACAACAGTCCTTCTGCACTCCAGTCTCCAAACTCTGCTCTCTGCAACAGTCCATCTGCACCCCAGTCTCTAACCTCTGCTCTCTGCAAAAGTTCTTCTCCACCCCAGTCTCCAACCTCTGCTCTGTTCAACAGTCCTTCTGCACGAAAGTATCCAACCTCTGCTCTCTGTAAGATCCTTCTGCACTCCAGTATCCAAACTCTGCTCTCTGTAACATTTCTTCTCCACCCCATTCTTTTACCTCTGCTTTCTGCAAATGTCCTGAAACACCCCAGTCTCAAACCTGTGTCCTCTGCAACAGTCCTTCAGCTCCCCAGTCTCAAACCTCTACTCTCTGCAACACTCCTTCTGCACCCAGTCTCCAAACTCTGCTCTCTATAACAATCCTTCTGCACCTCAGTCTCCAAACTCTGTTCTCTGCAACTGTCCTTCTGCACCTCAGTCTCTAACCTCCACTCTCTGTAACAGTCCTTCTGCACTTCACTCTCCAAGCTCTGCTTTCTGTATCTGTCCTTCTGAACCCCAGGCTCAAACCCCTGCTCTCTGTATCTATCCTTCTGCATCTCAGTCTCCAACCTCTGCTATCTGTTACAGTTTTTCTATACCGCAGTCTCCAAACTCTGGTCTTTCTCATGGTCCTTTTGCACCCCAATTTCCAACCACTTCTTTCTGTAAGAGTCCTTCTGCACCTCAGTCTCAAAACTCTGCTCTCTGTAACAGTCCTTCTACACCTCAGTCTCCAACGTCTGCTCTCTGTAACAGTCCATCTGCACCTCAGTCTGACACCACTGCTCTCTGAATGATCCTTCTGCACCCCAGTCTCCAACCACTGCTCTCTGTAAGATACTTCAGGAATTCATTCTCCAAACTCTGCTCTCTATAGCAGTCCTTCTGCACCACAGTCTCTAACCTCTCCTCTCTGTAACAGGCCTTCTGCATGAGAGTCTCAAAAGTCTGCACTCTGTAGCAGGGCTTCTGCACCCCAGTCTCCAACCTCTGCTCTCTGCGACGATCCTTCTGCATCCCAGTCTCCAACTTATGCTCTCTGCAATGATCCTACTGAACCCCAGTCTCCAACCTCTCCTCTCTGTAGCAGGCCTTTTGCAACCCAGTCTTCAACCTCTGCTCTCTGCAATGATCATTCTGCACCCCAGTCTCCAACCTCTGCTCTCTGCAATGATCCTACTGCACCCCAGTCTCCAACTTCTGATCTTTGCAATACTCCTTTTGCAACTCTGTCTCCAACTTTTGCTCTTTGTAAGATCCTTCTGCACTCCTGACTTATTGCAAGGATCCTTCTGCACGCCAGTGTCCAACCTCTGCTCTAGGTAACAAAATTTTGTACCCCAGTCTCCAAACTCTGTCCTCTACAACAGTCCTTCTGCTCCCCAGTCTCCAACAACTGCTCTCTGTAAAGGTTCTTCTTAACCCCAGTCTCAAACCTCTGCTCTCTGTATCTATCCTTCTGAACCTCAGTCTCCAACCTGTTCTTCTGTAACATTCCTTTTGCACCCCAGTCTCAAAACTCTGCGCTCTGTAACAGTTTTTCTATACCGCAGTCTCCAAACTCTAGTCTTTGTAACGGTCCTTCTGCACCCCAAATTCCAAACTCTACTTTTTGTAACAGTCCTTCTGCACATCAGTCTCCAAACTCTGCTCTATCTAACAGTACATCTACACCTCAGTCTCCAACCTCTGCTCTCTGTAACAGTCCTTCTGCACCTCAGTCTGACACCTCTCCTCTCTGCATGGTCCTTCTGCACCCCAGTCTCCTACCTCGGCTCTCTGTAACAGTCCTTCTTCACCTCAGTCTTCCAACTCTGCTCTCAGTAAGATCCTTCTGCAACCCAGTCTTTAAACTCTGCACTTTGTACCTGTCTTTCTGCATAACAGTCTCGTACTTCTGCTCTCTGTAACAGGACTTCTGCAACCCAGCCTCCAAACTCTGCTCTTTGTAACAGGCTTTCTGCACCCCAGTCTCCAACCTATTCTCTCTTCAACGATTCTTCTCCACCCCAGTATCCAACATCTGCTGTCTGCAACAGTCGTTTTGAACCCCAGTCTCCAAACTCTGCTCTCTGTAAGATCCATCTGAACCCCAATCAACAACCTATGCTCTTTGTAACAGTCCTTCTACACCCAAATCTCCAAACTCTGCTCTCTCTAACAGTCTTTCTGCACCTCAGTTTCCAACCTCTGCTCTTTGTAACAGTCCTTTTGCACCCCAGTCTCTAAAATCTGCTCTCTGTAACATTCCTTCTGTACCCCAGTCTTCAACATCTGCTCTCTGCAACACTTCTTCTGCACCCCAGTCTCCAAACTCCGATCTCTGCAACGATCTCTCTGGATCCCAGTTTCCAACCTCTGTTCTCAGTAAAAGTCCTTCTGAACCACAGTCTCCAACCTCTGCTCTCTATAAGATCCTTCTGCACTCTAGTTTCCAAACTCTGCTGTCGATAACATTCCTTCTCCACCCCAGTCTTCAACCTCAGCTCTCTGCAACAGTCCTTCTGCTCCCCAGTCTCCGAGTCCTGTTCTCTGTAACAGTCCTTCTGTTTCGCAGTCTCCAACCTCTGCTCTCTGTAAAGGTCCTTCTGCACCCCAGTCGCCAAACTCTGCTTTCTGTATCAGTCGGCCTGAACCCCAGTCTCCAAAATCTGTTCTCTGTATCTATCCTTTGAACCTCAGTCTCCAACCTATGCTCTATGTAAGGGTCCTTCTGAACTTCAGTCTTCAACCTCTGCTCTAGGTAACAGTCCTATACCGCAGTCTCCAAACTCTGCTATCTGTAAGGGTCCTTCTGCACCTTAATTTACAAACTCTGCTTCCTGTAACAGTTTTTCTGCACCTGAGTCTCTAAAATCTGCTCTTTGTAACAGTCCTTCTACACCCAAGTCTCCAATAACTGCTGTCTTTAAAAGTCCACCTGTACCTCAGTATGAAAACTCTGATCTTCACGATTCTTCTGCACCCCAGTCTCCAACCACTGCTCTCTGTAACAGTCCACCTGCAGATCAGTTTTTAACATCTGCTCTCTGTAAGATCCTTCAGCAACTCAGTCTCCAAACACTGCTCTCTGTAACAGTCCTTCTGCACCCAAGTCTCAAACCTCTCCTCTCTGTAACAGGCCTTCTGCACAAAAGTCTCCAAATTCTGCTCTATGCAACGATCATTCTGCACGCCTATCTCCAATCTCTGCTCTCTGCAATGATCCTACTAAACCCCAGTCTCCAACCTCTCATCTCTGAAACAGTCCTTCTGAACCTCAGTCTTCAACCTCTGCTCTCTGTAATACGCCTTCTGCACCCCAGTCTCCAACCTCTTCCCTCTGCAACGATTCTTCTCCACCCAATTCTCGAACATCTGCTCTCTGCAACTGTCCTTTTGCACCCCAGCCTGCAAACTCTCTGTAACATCCATCGGAACCGCAGTCTCCAACCTCTGCTCTTTTTAACAGTCCTTCTGCACCCCATTCTCCAAACATTGCTCTCTGTAACAGTCCATCCGCACCTCAGTCAACAACCCCTGCTCTCTGTAACAATCCTTCTGCACCCCATTCTCAAAAATCTGCTCACTGCAACAGTCTTTTTCCACCGCAGTCTCCAACATCTGCTCTCTGCAACAGTCCTTCTGCACACCAGTCTCCAAACTCTGCTCTCTGTAAAAGTCCTTCTGCACCTCAGTCTCCAAATTCTGCTCTATTCTACAGTCCTTCGGCACCCAAGTTTCCATCCTCTGCTCTCTGCAACAGTCTTTCTGCACCCCAGTCTCCAACCTGCACCATATTCTCCAACTTCTGCTCTTTGATACAGTCTTTTTATACCGCAGTCTCCAACCTCTGGTCTCTGTAACGGTACCTCTGCACCCTAATTTCCAACATCTACTTTCTGTAACAGTCCTTCTGCACCTCAGTCACGAAACTCTGCTCTCTGTAACCGTCCTTCTGCACCCCAGTCTCCAACCTCTGCTCTCTGTAACAGGCCTTATGCACCCAAATCTCCCACCTCTACTCTCTGTAACAGTCCTTTTGCACCTCAGTCTCCAATCTCTGCTCTCTGCAACAGTCCTTTTGCACCTAAGTCTCCAAACTCAGCTCTCTGCATCGATCCTTCTGCACCTCAGTCTCAAAACTCTACTCTCTGTAACAGTCCTTCTGCATCCCGGTCTCAAACCACTGCTGTCTGCAACAGTCCTTCTGCACGCCAGACTCCAACCTCTGCTCTCTGCAGTGATCCTTTTGCAGCCCAGTCTCCAACCTCTGCTCTCTTTAAAAGTCCTTCTGTACCTCAGTCTCCAAACTCTGGTCTCTGCAAAAGTCTTTCTGCACCCCAGTCTCCAATCTCTGCTGCCTGCAAAAGTCCTACTACACCCCATTCTTCAACCTCTGCTATCTGCAACAGTCCTTCTGCACCCCAGTCTCCAACCTCTACTCTCTGTAACAATCCTTCTGTACCTCAGTCTCCAACCTCTACTCTCTGTAACAGTACTTCTGCTTCTCAGTCTCCAAACTCTTCTCTCTGCAACAGTCCTTCAGAACCGCTGTCTCAAATTCTTGTTCCTGCAACAGTCCTTCTACACCCCAGCTCCAACCTCTGCTATCTGCAACAGTCCTTCTGCACCTTAGTCTCCAACCGCTTCTCTCTGCAACGAACCTTCTTCACCCTAGTCTCCAAAATCTGCTCTCTGCAACAGTCCTTCTGCACATCAGTCTGAAAACTGTGCTCTCTGCAAGGAGACTTCTTCACCTCAGTTCCCAAATTCTGATGTCTGAAATGGTCCTTCTGAACCCCAGTATCCAACCTCTGCTCTCTGTAACAATCATTCTGCACCTAAGTCTCCAACATCTGCTCTCTGAAAAAGTCCTTCTGCACCCCAGTCTCCAACATATGCTCCCTGCAACAGTCGTCCTGCACCTCAGTCTAAAAACTCTGCTCTCTGAAACGATCCTTGTGCACCCCAATCTCCAAACTTTTCACTCTGAAACAGTCCTTCTGCAACCCAGTCTCCAACCTCTGCTCTCTGTAACAGTCTTTCTGTAGTTTAGCCTTTAAAATCTGCTCTCTGTAACAGTCCTTCTGCACCCCAGTTTCTAACCTTTGCTTTCTTTATCAGTTCATCAGCACCCCAGTCTCCAACCTCTGCTCTCTGCAACAATCCTTCTGCACCTAAGTCTCAAACCTGTGCTTCGTTCAACAGTCCTTCTGCACCCCTTCTCCAAACTCTGTTCTCTGTAACAGTCCTTCTGCACACCAGTCTCAATACTCTGCTCTCCCCAACGATCCTTCTGTACCCCAGTCTCCTTCCTCGGCTCACTGCAACAGTCCTTCTCCAACCCAGTCTCCAACCTCTGCTCTCTGTAACAGTCCTCCTGTAGTGCACTCTCAAAAATCTGCTCTTTGTATCCGTACTTCTGCACCCCAGTCTCCAATCTCTGCTCTCTGTAACAGTCTTTCTGCACCTCAGTCTCAAAACTCTGCTCTATGCAACAGTCCTCATGCACCTCAGTCTGAAATCTCTGTTCTTGGCAAGGATTCTTCTGCACCCCATTCTCAAAACTCTGCTCTCTGTAACAGTCCTTCTGCAATCCAGTCTCCAAACTCTGCTTACTGTATCAGTCCATCTGCACCACAATTTCCAAAACCTGCTCTCTGTAAGAGTCTTTCTTAACCACAGTCTACAAACACTGCTCTCTGCAACAGTCCTTCTGCACCCCAATCTCCAACATCTTCTCTCTGCAACAGACTTTCTCCACCAAATCTTCAACTCTGCCTCTGTAACAGTCCATCTGTAACCCAGTCTCCAAACTCTGCTCTCTGCAACAGTCTTTCTGCACCCCAATGTGAACCTGTGCTCTCCGCTACAGTCTTTATACACCCCAGTGTCCAGCCTCTGCTCTCTGCAACAGACCCTCTGCAACCCAGTCTCCAACCTCTGCTCTCCTTAACAATCCTTCTGCACCTTAATCTCCAACCTCTGTTCTCTGCAATGATCCTTCTGCACCTCAGTCTTCAAAAACTACTCTCTGTAAATGTATTTCTGAACACCTTGTCCAAACTCTGCTCTCCGTAACAGGCCTTCTACACCCCAGTCTCCAAACTCTGTTCTTTATAACAATCATTCTGCACCTCAGTCTCAAAATTTTGCTCTCTACAACGATCCTTCTGCACCCTAGTCTCCAATCTTTGCTCTATTTAACAGGCCTTTTGCACCAAAATCTCCCACCTCTACTCTCTGTAACAGTCCTCTTGCACCTCAGTCTCCAACCTCTGCTCTCTGCAACAGTCCTTTTGCACCACAGTCTCCAAACTCAGGTCTCTGCATTGATCCTTCTGAACCTCAGTCTCGAAACTCTTCTCTCTGTTACAGTCCTTTTGCACCCGGTCTGAAACCACTGCTGTCTGCAAAGATCCTTCTGCACACTAGTCTCCAACGTCAGCTCTCTGCAACAGTCCTTCTGCACACCAGTCTCAAACCTCTGCTCTCTGTAACAATCCTTCTGCAACCCAGTCTCCAACCTCTGCTCTCTGCAATGATCCTTTTGCACTGAAGTCTCCAACCTCTGCTCTCTGGAAAAGTCCTTCTGCACCCCAGTCTCCAACCTCTTCTATGTAACAGTCCTTCTGTAACTCAGTCTCCAAACTCTGCTTTCTGCAAAAGTCCTTCTGCACCCCAGTCTACAACCTATGCTGCCTGCAAAAGTCCTTCTACACCCCATTCTCCAACCTCTGCTATCTGCAACAGTCCTTCTGCACCCCAGTCTTCAACCTCTTCTCTCTGAAACAATCCTTCTGCACCCCAGTCTTCAACCTCTACTCTCTGTAACAGTCCTTCTGCATCTCAGTCTTTAAACTCTGCTCTCTGCAACAGTCCTTCAGAACAGCTGTCTCAAATTCTTGTCCCTGTAACAGTACTTCTACACCCAGTCTCCAACCTCTGCTATCTGCAACAGTCCTTCGGCACCTTAGTCTCTGAACTCTACTATCTGTAACAGTCCTTCTGCACCTCAGTCTCAAACATCTGCTCTCTTTAAGATCCTTCTGCAACCCAGTCTGTAAACTCTGCCCTCTGTAACTGTCCTTCTGCACTCCTTGTCCAACCTCTGTTCTTGTAACAGTCCTTTTGCACGACAGTCTCAAACCTCTGCTCGCTACAATGATTCTTCTGCACCCCAGTCTCCAAACTCTGCTCTCTGCAAAAGTCCTTCTGCAACCCAGTCTCCAATATCTGCTCTCTGCAACAGTCGTTCTGCACCTCAGTCTGAAAAATCTGTTCACTGCAAGGATCGTTCTGCAACCCAGTCTCCAAACTCTGCTCTCTGTAACAGTCCTGCTGTACCACAGTCTCCAAACTCTTCTATCTGTAAGATCTTTCTGCAACCCTATCTCCAAATTCTGCTGTCTATAACAGTCCTTCTGCACCCAGTCTCCAACCTCTGCTCTGTGTATCAGGCCTTTTGCACCCCATTCTCCAACCTCTGCTCTCTGCAACAGTCCTTCTGCATCAGAGACTCCAAACTCTGCTTTCTGTATCAGTCCATCTGCACCCCAATCTCCAAACTCTGCTCTCTGTAACAGTCCTTCTGCACTTCAGTCTATAAACTCTACTCTATGCAACAGTCCTTCTGCACCCCAGTCTCCAACATCTGCTCTCCACAACAGTCCTTCTGCACCAAAGTCTCAAAACTCTGCTCTGTAACAGTCCTACATAAAGGCAGTCTAGAATCTCTACTGTCTGCAACAGTGCTTCTGCACCCAAATTTCAAACCTGTGCTCTCGGCAACAGTACTTCTACACCCTATGTCCAGCCTCTGCTCTCTGCATCAGTCCTTCTCAACCCAGTCTCCAAACTCCGCTTTCAGTAACGGTCCTTCTGCAAATCATTCTCAAAACTCAACTCTCTGTAAAAGTACTTCTGCACCCCTTCACGAAACGCTGCTCTCCGTAACAGGCCTTCTGCAACCCACTCTCCGACATCTTTTTTCTACAACAATCCTTCTGCACCCCAGTCTCCAACCTCTGCTCTATATAACTATCCTTCTGCACTCCAGTCTCCAACCACTGCTCTCTGAAACAGTCCTTCTGCACCCCAGTCTCCAACATGTGCTCTCTGCAAAATCCTTCTGCACCTCAGTTTGAAAACTCTGTTCTCTGAAACGATCCTTCTGCACCCTAGTCTCCAACCTCTGCTCTCTGTAACAGTCCTGCTGCACCTTGGTCTACAACCTCTGCTCTCTGTAAGATCCCTGTGCAACCTTTTCTAAAATCTCTACTCTCTGTAACAGTTCTTTTGCACCCCAGTCTCCAACCTCTGCTCTCTGTAACAGTCCTTTTGCACCTCAGTCTCAAACCTCTGCTCTCTGCAAAAGTCCTTCTACACCCCATTCTCTAACCTCTGTTCTGTGCAATAGTCCTTCTGCACCCCAGTCTCCAACCTCTGCTCTCTGTATCAGACCTCTTGAACCCATATCTACAACCTCTACTCTCTATAAGAGTTCCTCTGAACCTCAGTCTCCAAATTCTGCTCTCTGCAACAATCTTCTGCACCTCAGTCTCCAAGCTCTGCTCTCTGTAACAATCTTTCTGCACCTCTGTCTCCAAAGTCTGCTCTCTGCAACACTCCTTCTGCACTCCAGTTTCCAAACTCTGCTCTCTTTAGATCCTTCTGCACACCAGTTTCCAAACTCTGTTCTCTACAACATTCCTTCTCAATTCCAGTCTCCAACCTCTTCTTTCTGCAACGATCCTGTAGCATTCCAGTCTCCAACCTCTGTTCTCTACAAAAGTCTTTCTGCTCCCCAGTCTCCAAACTCTGCTCTGTGTAACAGTCCTTCTGTACTGCAATCTCCAACCTCAGCTCTCGGTAATGGTTCTTCTGAACCCAACTCTCCAAATTCTGTTGTCTGTAACAGGCCTTCTGCACCTTAGTCTCCAAACTCTGCTCTTTGTAACAGGCCTTCTGCATTCCAGTCTTCAACCCCTTCTCTTTGCAGTGATGCTTCTGCACCCCAGTGTCAAACATCTGCTCCTTGCAACAGTTCGTCTGCACCCCAGTCTCAAACCTCTCCTCTTTGTAAGATCTTTCTGCACCCCAGTCTCCAAACTCTGCTCTCTGTAAGAGTCCTTCTGCACTCCAGTCTCCAAGCTCTACTCTCTGGAACAGTCAATTTGAACCCCAGTCTCCAACCTCTGCTGTCTGTAAGATCCATCTGAACTCCAGTATCCAACCTGTGAACTCTGTAACAGTCCTTCTGCACCCCAGTCTTCAAACTCTGCTCTCTGCAAGATCCTTCTAGACCCAGTCTCTAACCTCTGCTCTCTGCAACAGTCTTTCTGCACCCCAGTCTCCAAACTCTGAGCTCTGTAACAGTTTTTCTATACTAAAGTCTACAAACTTTGGTATCTGTAATGGTTCTTCTGCACCCTAATTTAAAAACTCTGCTTTCTGTAACAGTCCTTCTGCACCTCAGTCTCCAAACTCTGCTCTCTGTAGCAGGCCTTCTGCACCCAACTCTTCAAAATCTACTCTCTCCAAAGATCCTTCTGCATCCCAGTCTTCAAACACTGCTCTCTGCAATGATTCTATTGCACCCAAGTCTCCAACCTCTGATCTCTGCAACAGTCATTTTTCACCTCAGTCTCCAAATTCTGCTGCCTTTAAGACCAATCTGAACGCCAGTCTCCAATGTCTGCTCTCTGCAACAGTCCTCCAGCACCACAGTCTCCAACCTCTGCTCTCTGTAACAGTCCTTCTGCACCCCAGTCTCCAAACTCTACTCTCTTTAAGATTCTTTTTGCACATCAGACTGCAAACTCTGCTCTCTGCAACAGTCCTTCTGCACTCCAGTCTCCAAACTCTGCTCTCTGCAACACTCCTTCTAAACTCCAGTCTCAAAACTCTGCTCTCTACAACAGTCCTTCTGCACCCCAGTCTCCAAACTCTGCTCTCTGCAACGATCCTTCTGGACCCCAGTCTCCAACCTCTGCTCTCTGTAACAATCCTGCTGCAGAACAGTCTCCAAACTCTGCTCTCTCTAAATTCTTCTGCACTCCAGTTTCCAAACTCTTCTCTCTGTAACATTCCTTCTCCACCCCAGTCTTCAACCTTTGCTTTCTGCAAGGGTCCTGAGGCACCCCAGTCTCCAAACTCTGTCCTCTGCAACAGTCCTTCTGCTCCCCAGTCTCCAACCTCTACTCTCCATAACGGTCCTTCAGCACCCCAGTCTCCAAACTCTGCTTTCTGTATCAGTCCTTCTGAACCTCAGTCTCAAAACTCTGCTCTCTGTATCTATCCTTCTTCACCTCATTCTCCAACCTGTGCTCTCTGTAACATTCCTTCTGCACCCCAATATCCAACCTCTGTTTTCTTTAACAATCCTTCTGCACCTATGTCTCCAAACTCTTCTCTCTGTAACAGTCCTTCTGCACCCCAGTCTCCAACCACTGCTCTCTGTAACAGTCCACCTGCACCTCAGTCTCCAACCTCTCCTGTAACAGGCCTTCTGCACGTCAGTCTCCAAACTCTTCTCTCTGTAGCTGGCCTTCTGAACCTCAGTCTCCAAAATCTGCTCTCTGAAACCATCCTTCTGCACCCCAGTCTCCAACATCAGCTCTCTGCAATGATCCAACTTCAACCCACTCTCCAACCTTTGATCTCTACAACACTTCCTTCTGCACCTCAGTCTCCTAATTCGCCTCTCTGTAAGATGCTTCTACAAACCTGCATCCAATTTCTGATCTCTGTAACAGTCCTTCTGCACCCCAGTCTCCTACCTCTGCTCTCCTTACAGTCCTTCTGCACCTCTGTCTCCCAAATCTGCTCTTTGTAAGATCCTTTTGCAACCAAGTATTTAAACTCTGCACTCTGTAACAGTCCTTCTGCACAACAGTCTCCAAACTCTTCTCTCTGCAAGGATTCTTCTCCACCCCAGTCTCCAACATCTGCTCTCTGCCACAGTACTTCCGCACCCCAGTCTCCAAACTCTGCTCTCTGTAACAGTCCTTTTTTCACCACAGTCTCCAAACTCTGCTCTCTGCAACGATCTTTCTAGAACCCAGTCTTTAATGTCTGCTCTCTGCAACAATCCTTCTGCACCACAGTCATCAAGCTCTGCTCTCTGTAAGATCCTTCTGCACTCCACTTTCCAAACTCTGCTCTCTGTAACATTCCTTCTCCAACCCAGTCTTCAACCTCTGTCCTCTGCAACAGTCCTTCTGCTCCCCAGTCTCAGAGATCTGCTCTCTGTAACAGTCCTTCTGTACCTCAGTCTCCAACCTCTGCTCTTCGTAACGGTCCTTCTACACCACAGTCTCCAACCTCTGCTTTCTGTATCAGTATGTCTGAACCCCAGTCTCGAACCTCTGTTCTCTGTTTCTATCCTTCTGCACCTCAGAATCTAACCTGTACTCTATGTAAGAGTCCTTCTGCACCCCAGTCTCCAACATCTGCTCTCGATAACAATCCTATATTGCAGTCTCCAACCTCTGCTATCTGTAAAATTCCTTCTGCAACCCAATTTCAAAACTCTGCTTCCTGTTACAGTCCTTCTGCACCTGAGTCTTTAAGCTCTGCTAACTGAAACACTCCTTCTACACCTCAGTCTCCAACCTCTGTTCTCTGTAACAGTCCTTCTGCACCTCAGTCTGAAACCTCTGCTCTATGCACGATCCTTTTGCACCCAGTCTTCAACCACTGCTCTCTGAAAAAGTCTAACTACACGTCAGTCTGCAATCTCTGCTCTATGTAAGATCCTTGAACAACCCAGTCTCCAAACACTGCACTTTATAACAGTCCTTCTGCACCCCAGTCTCCAACATCTCCTCTCTGTACCAGGACTTCTACACGCCAGTCTCCAAACTCTGCTCTCTGCAAAAATCCTTCTGCACCCCAGTCTCCAACCTCTGCTCTCAGTAACAGTCCCCCTGCACCTCAGTCTCCAACATCTGCTCTCTGTAAGATCCTTCTGAACCCCTGTCTCCAAGCTCTGCTTATTGTAACGATCCTTCTGCACCCCACTCTCAAACCTCTGCTCTATGTAACAGGACTTCTGCACCTCAGTCTCCAATCTCTGCTCTCTTCAAAAGTCTTTCTGCACCCAAGTCTCCAAACTCTGCTCTCTGCAACAGTCCTTCTATACTTCAGTCTTCAAACTCTGCTCTCTGTAACTGTCTGTCTGCACCCCAGTCTCAAACCTCTGCTCTCTGCAACAGTCCTTCTGCACCCCAGTCTCCAAACTCTTCTCTCTGTAACAATCCTTCTGCACCTCAGTCTTCAACCTCTGCTCTATGTAACAAGACTTCTGCACCTCAGTCTGACACCTCTCCTCTCTGCACCGTCCTTCTGCACCTCAGTCTCCAACCACTGCTCTCTGTAACAGTCCACCTGAACCTCAGTCTCCAACCTCTTCTCTCCATAAGATCCTTCAGCAACAATGTCTCCAAATTCTGCTCTCTATAACAGTCCTTTTGCACCCCAGTCTCAAACCTCTCATCTCTGTAACAGGCCTTCTGCACTCCAGTGTCCAAACTCTGCTCTCTGTAGAAGGCCTTCTGCACCCCAGTCTCCAAAATCTGCTCTCTACAACAGTCCATCTGCACCTCAGTCCCCAAATTCTGCTCTCTGTAAGATGCTTCTGCACCGCTCTATCCAACCTCTGCTCTCTGTAACAGTCCTTCTGCATGCAAGTCTCCAACCTCTGCTCTCTGTAACAGGACTTCCACACCTCAGTCTCTAACGTCTGCTCTCTGCAACAGTCCTTCTGCAGCATATTCTCCAACCTCTGCTCTCTACAACAGTCCATCTTCACCCAAGTTACAAACATTTGCTCTCTGCCACAGTCTTTCTGCACCCCAGTCTCCAACATCTGCTCTCTGCAACACTTCTTCTGCATCTCAGTCTGAAAGCTCTGCTCTCTGCAATGACCCTTCTGCACCCCAGTCTCCTACCTCTCCTCTCTGTAACAGTCCTTCTGCACCTCAGTCTCCCAACTGTGCTCTCTGTAAGATCCTACTGCAACCCATTCTTTAAACTCTGCACTCTGTAACAGTCCTTCTGCACAACAGTCTCCAACCTGTGCTCTCTGTAACAGGCCTTCTGCACTCCAGTCTCCAACCTCTTCTCTCTGCAACGATTCTTCTCTACCCCAGTCTCCAATATCTGCTCTCCGCAACAGTCCTTTTCACCCTAGTCTCTGAACTCTGCTCTCTGTAAGATCAATCTGAACCCTAGTCTTCAACCTCTGCTCTCTGTAACAGTCCTTCTGCACCCCAGTCTCCAAACTCTGATCTCTGTAACAGTCCTTCTGCACCTCAGTCTCCAACCTCTGTTCTATGTAACAGTCCTTCTGCACCCCAGTCTCCAAAATCTGCTCTCTGCAACAGTCCTTCCTCACCACAGTCTCCAAACTCCGCTCTCTTTAAGATCCTTCTACACTCCAGTTTCCAAACTCTGCTCTCTGTAACATTTCTACTCCACCTCATTCTCTAACCTATTTCCTCTGCAACAGTTTTCTTCTCCTCAAACTCCGAGATTTTCTCTCTATAACAGTCCTTCTGTACCGCAGACTCCAAATTCTACTCTTTGTAATGGTCCTTCTTCACTCCAGTCTCCAACCTATGCTTTCTGTAAAGGTCTGTCTGATTCCCAGTCTCCAACCTCTGTTCTTTGTATCTATCCTTCTGCACCTCGGTCTCCTACCTGTGCTCTATGTTAAGAGTTCTTCTGCACCACAGTCGCCAACCTCTGCTATTGGTAACAGTTTTATAACGCAGTCTGCAACCTCTGCTCTCTGTAACGGTCCTTCTGCACCCGAATTTCCGAACTCTACTTTCTGTAACACTCCTTCTGCACCCCAGTCTGAAAACTCTGCTCTCTGCACGATCCTTCTGCACCCCAGTCTCAAACCACTGCACTCTGTAAACGTCCACCTTAACCTCAGTCTCCAATCTCTGCTCTCTGTAAGATCCTTCAGCAACCCAGTCTCCAAACTATGCTCTCTATAACAGTCCTTCTGCACCTTAGTGTCCACACTCTCCTCTCTGTACAAGTCCTTCAGAACCCCAGTCTCCAAACACTACTCACTGTAACAATCGTTCTGCACCTCAGTCTCCAAACTCTGCTCTCTGCAACAGTCCTTCTGCACTCCAATCTCCAACCTCTGCTCTCTGCAACAGTTCTTCTGAACCCAAGTCTCCAACCTCTGCTCTCTGCAACAGTCCCTCTGCACCCCAGTCTCCACACTCTGCTCTCTGCAACGATCCTTCTGGAACTTAGTCTCCAACCACTGCTCTCTTTAACAGTCCTTCTGCACCACAGTCTGCAAACTCTGGTCTCTGTAAGATGCTTTGCACTCCAGTTTCCAAATTCTGCTCTCTGTAACATTCCATCTCCACCCCAGTCTTTTACCTCTGCTTTCTTCAAGTGTCCTGCGGCTCCCCAGTCTCCAACCTCTGTCCTCTGCAACAGTCCTTCCGCTCCCCAGTCTGCAACATCTGCTCTCTGTAACAGTCCTTCTGTACCGCAGTCTTCAAACTCTGCTCTTCGTAACGGGCCTTCTGCACCCCAGTCTCCAAACTCTGCTTTCTGTATCAGTCCTTCTAAACCTCAGTTTCAAAACTCTGCTCTCTGTATCTATCCTTCTGCACCTCACTCTCCAACCTATGCTCTCTGTAACAGTTTTTCTATACCGCAGTCTTCAAACTCTAATCTCAGTAATGGTCCTTCTGCACCCCAATTTCCAACATCTGCTTTCTGTAACAGTCCTTCTGCAACTTAGTCCCCAAACTCTGCTCTCTGTAACAGACCTTCTACACCTCAGTCTCTAACCTCTGCTCTCTGTAACAGTCCTTCTGCACCTCAGTCTGACACCTCTGCTCTCTGCACGATCCTTCTGCACCGCAGTCTCCCAGCACTGCTCTCTGTAAAAGTCCACCTGCACCTCAGTTTCCAAACTCTGGTGTCAGTAAGATTCTTCAGCAACCCAGTCTCCAAACTCTGCTCTCTATAACAGTCCTTCTGCACCCCAGTCTCCAACCTCTCTCTGTAACAGGCCTTCTGCACCACAGTCTCCAAACTATGCTCTCTTCAATGATCCTATTGCACCCCAGTCTCCTTCCTCTGATCTCTGAAACAGTTTTTCTGAACATCAGTCTCCAAATTATGCTCTCTATAAGATCCTCCTTCAGCCCAGTATCCAACCTCTGGTCTCTGCAACAGTCTTTCTGCACCCCAGTCTCCAACCTCTGCTCTCTGTAACAGGACTTCCGCACCTCAGTCTCCAACCTCTGCTCTCCGCAAAAGTCCTTCTGCAACCCAGTCTCCAACCTCTTCTTTCTACAACAGTCCTTCTGCACCCTAGTTACCAACATCTGCTTTCTGCAACAGTCTTTCTGCACCCCAGACTTCAACATATGCTCTCTGAAGCAGTTCTTCTGCACCTCAGACTGAAAACTCTGCTCTCTGCCACGACCCTTCTGCATCCCAGTCTCCTACCTCTGCTCTCTGTAACTGTCCTTCTGCACCTCAGTCTCCCAAATCTGCTCTCTGTAAGATACTTCTGCAACCCAGTCTTTTAACTCTGTACTCTGTAAAAGTCCTTTAGAAACCCAGTATCTAAACTCTGCTCTCTGTTAAATCCATCTAAATCCCAGTCTGCAACCTCTGCTCTCTGTAATGGTACTTCTGCCCCACGTATCCAACTTCTGCTCTCTGTAACAGTCCTACTGCACCTCACTATCCAACCTCTGCTCTGTATAACAGTCCTTCTGCACCCCAGTTTCTAAAATCTGCTCTCAGCAACAATCTTTCTGCACCCCCTCTCCAACATCTGCTCTCTGCAACAGTCCTTCTGAACCCCATTCTCCAAAGTCAGCTCTCTGCGAGGATCCTTCTGGACCCCAGTCTCCAACGTCTGTACTCTGTAACAGTCCATCTGCACCACAGTCTCCAACCTCTGCTCTCTGTAAGATCCTTCTGCACTCCAGTTTCAAAACTCTGCTTTCTGTAATATTCCTTCTCCACCACAGTCTACAACCCCTGTCCTCAGCAAGAGTCCTCTTCTTCCAAGACTCCGAAATCATCTCTCTGTAACAGTCCTTGTGTACCGCAGACTCAAACCTCTGCTCTTTGTAACGGTCCTTCTAAATCCCAGTCTCCACCTTCTGCATTCTGTAACAGTCTGTCTGAACCCCAGTCTCCAACCTCTGTTCTCTGTATCTATCCTTCTGCACCTCAGTCTTCAACCTCTGTTCTATGTAAGAGTCCTTCTGAACACCAGTCTGCATCTTATTCTCCAAACTCTGCTCTCTGTTACAGACCTTCCACACCTCAGTCTCCAAACTCTGCTCTCTTCAACAGTCCTCTGCACCCCAGTCTCCAACCTCTGCTCTCTAAAACAGTCCTTCTCCACCCTAGTTACCAACATCTGCACTCTGCAACAGTCCTTCTGCAGCCCAGTCTGGAACATCTGCTCTCTGCAACACTTCTGCACCTCAGTCTGAAAACTCTGCTCTCTGCAACGACCCTCCTGCACCCCAGTATGCTACATCTGTTCTCTGTAACAGTCCTTCTACACCTCAGTCTCCAAACTCTGCTCTCTGTAAGACCCTTCTGCAACACAGTCTTTAAACTCTGCACTCTGTAACAGTCGTTCTGCACAACAGTCTTTAAACTCTGCTCTTTGTAACAGGACTTCTGCACTCCAGTATGCTACATCTGTTCTCTGTAACAGTCCTTCTATACACCAGTCTCCATAATGTACTCTCTGCAACAATCCTTCTGCACCCCAGTCTCAAAAATTTTCTCTCTGTAAGATCGTTCTGGTCTCCAGTTACCAAACTCAGCTCTCAGCATTAGTCCTTCTGCACCCCAGTCTCCAAACACTGCTCTCTGTAACAGTTTTTCTGCACCTCGGTCTTCATAATCTACTGTCTGCAACGATCCTTCTGCACCCCAGTCTCCAACGTCTGCTCTCTGCAACAATCGTTCTGCACCCAAGTCTCAAAACATTCCTCTCTTTAAGATTCTTCTTCACCCCAGTTTCCACACTCTGCTCTCTGTAACATTCCTTTTGCACCGCAGTCTCCAACGTCTGCCCTCTGCAATGGTTTCTATGAACCCCAGTCTCCAACCTTGTTCTCAACAACAGTTCTTCTGTACCGCAGTCTCTATCCTCTGCTCTCTGTAATGGTCCTTCTGCACCCCAGTCTCAAAAATCTGCTTTCTGAATCAGTCCTTCTGCACCACAGTCTCCAACCTCTGGTCTCTGCAACAGTCCTTCTGCACCCCAGTGTCCAACATCTGCTCTGCAACAGTCCTTCTGCACCACAGTCTCCAACATCTGCTCTGTGTAACAGTCCTTCTGTACTGCAGTCTCCAAACTCTGCTCTCTGTAACGGTCTTTCCGCACCCCAGTTTACAAACTCTGCTCTCTGTAACCTTCTTTATCCAACCCAGTAAACAACCTCTGCTTACTACAATAGTCTTTCTGCATCCCAGTCTCCAAACTCTGCTCCCTGTAGCAGACCTTCTGCACCTCAGTCTCCAACCTCTGCTTACTGCAACAGTCCTTCTTCACCTCAGTTACAAACCTCTGCTCTCTGGAAGGATTCTTCTGCAGCCCAGTCCCCAACATCTGCTCTCTGCAACAGTCCTTCTGCACCCGAGTCTCCAACCTCTGCTCTCTGTAAGATCCTTCTGCAACCCCGTCTCCGAACTCTGCTCTCTTTAACAGTCCTTCTGCACCGCAGTCTCAAAACTCTACACCTTGTAACGGTCCTTCTGCACCCCAGTCTCCAAACACTGCTTTCTGTATCAGTCTTCTGCACCACAATCTTCAACGTCTGCTCTCTGCTAAAGTCCTACTCATCCCCAGTCTTCATCATCTAATCTCTGCAACAGTCCTTCTGCACCCCAGTCTCCAACCTCTGCTCTCTGTAACAGTCCTTCTGTACTGCAGACTCCAACCTCTTCTCTCTGTAAGGGTCCTCCTTTACCCCAGTCTCCACACTCTGCTTTTGGTATCATTCCTTCTGCACCCCTTTCTCAATCCTCTGCTCTCTGTAACAGTCTTTCTGCACCTCAGTCTCCAACTTCTGCTCTCTGCAAGAGTCCTTCTGCACCCAAATCTCCAACTTCTGCTCTATGCAACACTCCTTCTGCACCTCAATAATCAAACTCTGTTCTCTGTAACAATCCTTCTGTACCCCAGGCTCCAAATTCTGCTCTCTGCAAAGGTCCTTCTTCACCCCACTCTCCAACCTCTGCTCGCTGTAATATGCATCTTTACCCCAGTGTCCAAACTCTACTCTCAGTAACAGCTCTTCCGCTCCCCAGTCTCTAATATCTGCTCTTTTTAAAAGTCTTTTTGCACCCCAGACTCCAATCTCAACTTTCTGTAACGGTTCTTCGGCACCCCAGTCTCCAACCTCTGCTTTCTCACCAGTCATGCACCACAGTCTCCAGACTCTGCTCTCTGCAACAATCCTTCTACATCCCAGTCTCCTACGTCTGTTCTCTGCAACAATCCTTCTGCACCCCAGTCTCCTACGACTGCTCTCTACAACAGTCCTTCTGTACTTCAGTCTCCAACCTCTGCTCTCTGTAAGATCCTTCTGCACCCCAGTCTCCAACCTCTGCTTTCTTCAACGAACCTTGTGCACCTCAGTCACCAACGTCTGTTCTCTGCAAGAGTCCTTCTGCACCCCAGCCTCTAATCTCTGTTCTTTACAACAGTTATTCTGCACCCCAGTCTCCAACCTCTGCTCTCTGTAACAGTCCTTCTGTACTCCAAGCTCCAACCTTTGTTCTCTGTAACGGTCCTTCTG
Source organism: Ictidomys tridecemlineatus (assembly GCF_052094955.1). Lineage (NCBI taxonomy): Eukaryota > Metazoa > Chordata > Mammalia > Rodentia > Sciuridae > Ictidomys > Ictidomys tridecemlineatus. The sequence continues at coordinate 67,772 of NW_027521161.1, read as the reverse complement.
CACCCCAGTCTCCAACCACTGCTTTTTGTATCAGTTCTTTTTGCACCACATTCTCCAAACTCTGCTCTCTGTAACAGTCCTTCTGCACCTCAGTCTGCAACCTCTGCTCTGTGCAATAGTCCTTCTGTATCCCAGTCTCTAACCTCTGCTCTCTGGAACAGTCCTTCTGCACCACAATAACCAACATCTGCTTTCTGTATCAGTCCTTCTGTACCCCAGTCTCCAACCTCTCCTCTCTGTAACAGTCCTTCTGCACCTCAGTCTCCAACCTCTTCTTTCCTCAGCAGTCTTTCTCCACTCTAGTCTCCAAACTCTGCTCTCAATATCAGTCTTTCTGCACCTGAGTCTAAAAACTCTTCTCTCTGGAACAATCCTTCTGTATCTCAGTCTCAAACCTCTTCTCTGTATAACAGTCCTTATGTACCTCAGTCTCCAACCTTTTGTCTCCATAAGATCCTTTTGCAACCCACTCTTTAAACTCTGCTCTCTGTAACTATCATTCTGCACCCCAGTCTCCAAGCACTGCTCTCTGTAACAGGCCTTCTGCACCCCAATCTCCAACCTATGTTGCCTATAACTGAACTTTTGACCCCAGTCACCAAACTCTTCTCTCTTCAACTATCCTTCTGCACCCCAGTCTCTAACCTCTGCTCTTTGCACCAGTCCTCCTGCACCCCAGTCTCAAACCTATGCTGTCTGTAAGATCCTTCTGCACACCTGTCTTCAACCACGCATCTCTGTAAAAGTAATTCTGTAAAGCAGTCTCGAAACTCTGCTCTCTGTAAGGATCCTTCTGCATTTCAATCTCCAATCTTTGCTCTCTGCAACACTCCTTCTGCAACCCAGTCTCCAAAATTTGGTCTGTGCAATAGATTTTCTGCACATGAGTCTCCAACCTGTGCTCTCTGTAAAAGTCTTACTGAACCCCAGTCTTCAACTTTTACTTTCTGTAAACGTCCTTCTGCACCACAGTCTCCAATCTCTGCTCTCTATAACAATCCTTCTGCACCCCAGTCTCCAAAATCTGCTGTCTGCAACAGTCCTTCTGAACCCCAGTCTCCAAAGTCTGCTCTCTGTAACAGTTCTTCTGCACCCCAGTTTCCAACCTCTGGTCTCTGCAACAGTCCTTCAGCACCCAAGTCTCCAACATCTGCTCTCTTCAACAGTCCTTCTACACCCAAGTCTACAACTTCTGCTATCTGCAACAGTCTTTCTACCCCCCAGTCTCGATACTCTCCTCGCCACAACGATCCTTCTGCACCCCAGTCTCCAACCTCTGTTCTCTTCAACAGTTCTTCTGCACCCCAGTCTCCAACCTCTGCTCTCTGTAAGGGTCCTCATGCACCCCAGTATCCAACCTCTGCTTTCTGTATCAGTCGTTTTCCACCACAGTCTCGAAAATCTGCCCGCTGTAACAGTCCTTCTGCAACACAGTCTGCAAACTCTGCTCTCTGCAACAGTCCTTCTGCACCTCAGTCTCAAACCTCTGCTTTCTGTATCAGTCCTTCTGCACCCCAGTCTCCAACCTCTGCTCTATGTAACAATCCTTCTGCACCTCGGTCTCCAATGACTGCTCTCTGCAATGGTCCTTCTGCACCTCAGTCTCCAACCTCTTCTCTCTGTAACAGTGCTTCTGCACCTCAGTCTCCAACTTTTGCTCTCCTTAATATCTTTCTGCAACCCAGTATTCAAAGCCTTCTCTCTTTACCAATCTTTCTGCACCCCAGTCTCCAAACTCTGCTGTCTGTAACAGGCCTTCTGCACCCCAGTCTTCGAACTCTGCTTTCTGTATCAGTCCTTCTGCACCCCAGTCTCCAACCTCTGGTCTCTGCAATTATCCTTCTCCACCCCAGTCTTCAACCTCTGTTCTCTACAACACTTCTTCTACACCCCAGTCTCCAAACTCTGCTGTCTGTAACAGGCCTTCTGCACCACAGTCTCCAAACTCTGCTCTGTAACAGTCCTTCTCCACCACATTCTGCAACCTCTGCACTCTGAAATTGTCCTGCTGCACCCAGTCTCCAACCTCTGCTCTCTGCAACAGTCCTTCTGCACCCCAGTCTCCAACATCTCTCTACAACAATTCTTCTCTACCCCAGTCTCGAACCTATGCTCTCTCTAACAGTACTTTTGTACTGCAGTTTCCAAACTCTTCTCTCTGTAACGGTACTTCTGCACCCCACTCTCCAACCTCTCCTTTTTCTATCAGTCCTTCTGCACTCAATCTCCAACCTGTGCTCTGTAACTGTCCTTCTGCATTTCAGTCTCTAACGTCTGCTAGCTGCAACAGTCTTTCGGAACCCCAAACTTCAACCTCTGCTCTCTGCAACAGTCCTACACCCAAGTCTCCAACCTCTGCACTCTGCAACAGTTCTTCTGCACCTCAGTCTTTAACCTCTTCTCTTTGTAAAGGTCTTTCTGCACCTCAGTCTTCAACATCTACTCTCTGTAACAGTCCTTCTGCACCTCAGTCGCCAATGTCTGCTCTCTGTAAAATCCTTCTAAAAACCAGACTCCAAACTCTGCTTTCTATAACAGTCGTTCTGCACCCCAGTCTCAAAATTCTGCAGTCTGTAAAACCCCTTCGGCCCCCCAGTCTGCACCCTATGTTCTCTGCAACGATCCTTCTACACCCAAGTCTCCAACCTCTGCTCTCTGCAACAGTTCTTCTGCACCCCAGTCCCCTACATCTGTTCTCTGAAACAGTTTTTCTAAACCTCATTCTGAAAACTCTGCTCTCTGAAAGAATCCTTCTGGAACCCAGTTTCCTACCTCTGCTCTCTCTGACAGTCCTTCGGCACCTCAGCCACCAACCTCTGCTCTCTGTAAGATCCTTATGCCACTCAGTCTCCAAACTCTGCTGTGTGTTACATGTCATCTGCTCCCCAGTCTCCAAGATCTGCTCTTTGTAACTGGCCTTCTACACCTCAGTATCCAACCTCTTCTCTCTGCAACAATCCTTCTGAACCCCATTATCCAAACTCTGCTCTCTGCATCAGTCCAATTGCACCCTAGTCTCCAACCTCTGCTCTCTGTAAGATCCTTCTGCACACCTGTCTCAAAACTCTGCTCTCTTTAACAGTTCTTCTGTACAGCAATCTCTAAACTCTATTCTCTGTAACAGTCTTTCTGCACCACAGTCTCCAAACACTGCACTCTGCACAGTCCTTCTGCACCCAGTCTCAAACCTCTCCTCTCTGCGACAGTCCTTCAGCACCTTAGTCTGTAAACACTGATCTCCATAACAGTTTTTCTACACCTCAGTCTTCAACAACTGCTCTCTGCAACAGTCCTTCTGCACCCCAGTCTCCAAACTCTGCTCTCTAGAACAGTCCTTCTATACACCAGTCTCCATAATCTACTCTCTGCAACAATCCTTCTGCACCCCAGTCTCCAAAGTCTGCTCTCTGCAACAATCCTTCTGCACCCCAGTCTCAAAAATTTCCTCTGTAAGATCGTTCTGGTCTCCAGTCACCAAACTCATCTCTCAGTATTAGTCCTTCTGCACCCCAGTCTCCAAACACTGCTCTCTGTAACAGTTTTTCTGCACCTGAGTCTTCATAATCTACTGTCTGCAACGATCCTTCTGCACCCCAGTCTCCAACGTCTGCTCTCTGCAACAATCGTTCTGCACCCAAGTCTCAAAACATTCCTCTCTTTAAGATTCTTCTGCACCCCAGTTTCCACACTCTGTTCTGTTTAACAGTCCTTCTGCACCCCAGTTTACAACCTCTGATCTCTGTAACAGTCCTTCTGCACACGAGTCTCCAATCTCTGCTCTCTGCAACGATCCTTCTTCACCCCAGTGTCCAAACTCTGCTCTCTGTAACAGTCCTTCTGCACCACAGTCTTTAACCTCTGCTCTCTGCAACAGTCCTTCTGCACTCCAGTCTCCAACCTCTGCTTTCTGCAACACTGCTTCTACACCACAGTCTCAAAACTCTGCTCTCTGTAACATCCTTCTGCACACCTGTATCCAACCTCTGATATCTGTAACGGTCCTTCTTCATCCCCGTCTCCAAACTCTGCTTTCTGTATCAGTCCTTCTGCACCACAGGCTTCAACCTCTGCTCTCTGAAACAGTCCTTATGCATTCTGTCTCCAAACTCTTCTCTCTGCAACAGTCCTTCTGCACACCAGTTTAAAACTCTGCACTATGCAACATTTCCTCTGTACCCCAGTCTTTAACTTCTGCTCTCTGTATCAGTCCTTCTGCACCCAAGTCTCAAAACTCTTCTCTCTGTAAAAGTCTTTCTGCACATCAGTCTTCAAACTATGCTCTCTGTAACAATCCTTCTGCACATCAGTCTCCAATCTCTTCTCTCAGCAAGTGTTCTTATTCACTCCAATCTCCAAGTTCTGTTCTCTGCAACAGTCTTTCTGCACCACAGTCTGCAACATCTGCTCTCTGTAACAGTCCTTCTGTACTGCAGTCTCCAACCTCTGCTCTCTGTAACAGGCCTTCTGCATCCAAGTTTCCAAACTCTGCTCTCTTTAACAGTCCTTCTGCACCCCAGTCTGCAACCTCTGCTCTCTGCAACAGTCTTTCTGCACCAAGTTTCCATAGGTCGCTCACTGTATGTTGCTTCTGCACCCCAGTCTCCAAACTCTGCCCTCTGTATCAGTCCTTTTGTACCCCAGTCTCCAATCTCTGCTCTCTGCAACAGTGCTTCAGCACCTCAGTCTCAAAACTCTGCTCTTTGTATGATGCTTCTGCACCCCAGTCTACAACCTCTGCTCTCAGAAACAGTCCATCTACACATTAGTCTCCATAATCTGCTATGCAACAGTCCTTCTGCACCCCAGTCTCCAACCTATGCTCTCTGTAAGATAATTCTTCACACCTGTCTCTATCCTCTGCTCTCTATAAAAGTCCTTCTGTAACACAGTCTCCAACCTCTGCTCTCTGCAACAGTCCTTCTACAACCCAGTCTACAAACTCTGCTCTCTGCAACACTCCTTCTACACCCCAGTCTCCATATTCTGCTCACCCTAATGATCCTTCTGCAACCCAGTCTCGAACCCATGCTCTCTGTAACAGTCCTTCTGTACCACAGCCTCCAAACTCTTTTCTCCGTAAGTGTCCTTATGTACTCCAGTATCCAAACTCTGCTTTATGTATCAGTCGTTTTGAACCACAGTCTCCAAACTATGCCATCTCTATCAGTCCTTCTGCAACTCAGTCTGTAACCTCTGCTTTCTGAAACAGTCCTCTTGAACCCCAGTCTCCATCCTCTTCTTTCTGCAACAGTCCTTTTGCACACAAGTCTCCAACATCTGCTCTCTGCAACAGTTCTTCTCCACCCCATTCTCCAACCTCTGCTCTTATTAACAGTCCTTCTTTACTGCAGTCTCCAACCACTGCTCCCTGTAAGGGTCCTTCTGCACACGAGTCTCCAAGATCTGCTTTCTTTCTTAGTCCTTCTGCACCCGAGTCTTCAACCTTTGTTCTGTGTAACTGTCCTTCTGAACCTTAGTCTCCAACATCTGCACTCTGCTACAGTCCTTCTTCACCCCAATCTGCAACCTCTACTCTCTGCAACACTCCTTCTACACCCCAGTCTAAAACCTCTGCTCTCCGCAACAGTCCTTCTGCACCCCAGTCTCCAACCTCTGCTCTCTTTATCAATCATTCTGCACCTCAGTCTCTAAGCTCTGCTCTCTGCAACGGTCCTTCTGCACCTAGGTCTCCAAACTCTACTCTCTGCAACAGTGCATCTGCACCTCAGTCTCCAAACTCTGATCTCTGTAAGATCCTTCTGCAACCCAGTCTCCACACTCTGCTCTCTGTAACAGTCCTTCTGCACCCCAGTCTCCAAACTCTGCTCTCTGTAACAGGCCTTCTGCACCCGAGTCTCCAACCTCTTCTGTCTTTTTCAGTCCTTCTGCACCCCAGTCTCCAACCTCTGCTCTCTGCAACGATCTTTCTGCACCCTGTCTCCAACCTGTGTTCGCTGCAACAGTCCTTGTTAACCCAGTCTCCAACATCTGCTCTCTGCAACAGTTCTTCTGTACCTCAGATTGAAAACTCTGCTCTCTGAAAAAATTCTTCTGCACCCCAGTCTTCAAATTCTGCTCGCTGTAACTGTCCTTCTGTACATCAGTCTCCAACCTCTTCTTTCTGTGAGACCCTTCTGAAACCCAGTCTGCAAACTCTGCTCACTGAAACAGTCTTTCTGTACCCCAGTCTCCAAACTCTGCTCTCTGTAACAATAATTCTGCACCTCAGTCTCAAACCTCTGCTCTCTGCAAAGGTGCTTCTGCACCGAAGTCTCCAACATCTGTTCTCTGCAACAGTCCTTCTGCACCCCATTCTCCAACCTCTGCACTCTGTAGCAGTCCTTCTTTACTAGAGTCTCCAAACTCTGCTCTCGTTATCCGTCTTTGTGCACCCAAGGCTCCAACATCTGCTTTCTCAATAAGTCCTTCTGAACCCAATCTCCAACCTCTACTCTCTCTAACAGTCTTTCTACACCTCAGACTCTAACCTCTGCTTTCTTTAACAGTCCTTCTGCACCCCAGTCTCCAACCTCTGCTCCCTGCAACATTCATTTTGCACCCCAGTCTCCTACCTGTGCTCTCTGTAAAAGTCCTTCTGCACATCAGTCTCCAACCTCTTCTCTCAGCAACGGTCCTTATGTACCCCAGTCTCCAACTTCTGTTCTCTGCAATTGTCCTTCTGAACCACAGTCTCCAATCTCTGCTCTCTGTCAGAGGCCTTCTGCACTCCAGTCTCTAATCTCTTCTCTCTGTAACAGGTCTTCTGCACCCCAGTCTCCAAAGTCTGCTCTCTGCAACAATCCTTCTGCACCCCAGTCTCAAAAATTTCCTCTGTAAGATCGTTCTGGTCTCCAGTCACCAAACTCATCTCTCAGTATTAGTCCTTCTGCACCCCAGTCTCCAAACACTGCTCTCTGTAACAGTTTTTCTGCACCTGAGTCTTCATAATCTACTGTCTGCAACGATCCTTCTGCACCCCAGTCTCCAACGTCTGCTCTCTGCAACAATCGTTCTGCACCCAAGTCTCAAAACATTCCTCTCTTTAAGATTCTTCTGCACCCCAGTTTCCACACTCTGTTCTCTTTAACAGTCCTTCTGCACCCCAGTTTACAACCTCTGATCTCTGTAACAGTCCTTCTGCACACGAGTCTCCAATCTCTGCTCTCTGCAACGATCCTTCTTCACCCCAGTGTCCAAACTCTGCTCTCTGTAACAGTCCTTCTGCACCACAGTCTTTAACCTCTGCTCTCTGCAACAGTCCTTCTGCACTCCAGTCTCCAACCTCTGCTTTCTGCAACACTGCTTCTACACCACAGTCTCAAAACTCTGCTCTCTGTAACATCCTTCTGCACACCTGTATCCAACCTCTGATATCTGTAACGGTCCTTCTTCATCCCCGTCTCCAAACTCTGCTTTCTGTATCAGTCCTTCTGCACCACAGGCTTCAACCTCTGCTCTCTGAAACAGTCCTTATGCATTCTGTCTCCAAACTCTTCTCTCTGCAACAGTCCTTCTGCACACCAGTTTAAAACTCTGCACTATGCAACATTTCCTCTGTACCCCAGTCTTTAACTTCTGCTCTCTGTATCAGTCCTTCTGCACCCAAGTCTCAAAACTCTTCTCTCTGTAAAAGTCTTTCTGCACATCAGTCTTCAAACTATGCTCTCTGTAACAATCCTTCTGCACATCAGTCTCCAATCTCTTCTCTCAGCAAGTGTTCTTATTCACTCCAATCTCCAAGTTCTGTTCTCTGCAACAGTCTTTCTGCACCACAGTCTGCAACATCTGCTCTCTGTAACAGTCCTTCTGTACTGCAGTCTCCAACCTCTGCTCTCTGTAACAGGCCTTCTGCATCCAAGTTTCCAAACTCTGCTCTCTTTAACAGTCCTTCTGCACCCCAGTCTGCAACCTCTGCTCTCTGCAACAGTCTTTCTGCACCAAGTTTCCATAGGTCGCTCACTGTATGTTGCTTCTGCACCCCAGTCTCCAAACTCTGCCCTCTGTATCAGTCCTTTTGTACCCCAGTCTCCAATCTCTGCTCTCTGCAACAGTGCTTCAGCACCTCAGTCTCAAAACTCTGCTCTTTGTATGATGCTTCTGCACCCCAGTCTACAACCTCTGCTCTCAGAAACAGTCCATCTACACATTAGTCTCCATAATCTGCTATGCAACAGTCCTTCTGCACCCCAGTCTCCAACCTATGCTCTCTGTAAGATAATTCTTCACACCTGTCTCTATCCTCTGCTCTCTATAAAAGTCCTTCTGTAACACAGTCTCCAACCTCTGCTCTCTGCAACAGTCCTTCTACAACCCAGTCTACAAACTCTGCTCTCTGCAACACTCCTTCTACACCCCAGTCTCCATATTCTGCTCACCCTAATGATCCTTCTGCAACCCAGTCTCGAACCCATGCTCTCTGTAACAGTCCTTCTGTACCACAGCCTCCAAACTCTTTTCTCCGTAAGTGTCCTTATGTACTCCAGTATCCAAACTCTGCTTTATGTATCAGTCGTTTTGAACCACAGTCTCCAAACTATGCCATCTCTATCAGTCCTTCTGCAACTCAGTCTGTAACCTCTGCTTTCTGAAACAGTCCTCTTGAACCCCAGTCTCCATCCTCTTCTTTCTGCAACAGTCCTTTTGCACACAAGTCTCCAACATCTGCTCTCTGCAACAGTTCTTCTCCACCCCATTCTCCAACCTCTGCTCTTATTAACAGTCCTTCTTTACTGCAGTCTCCAACCACTGCTCCCTGTAAGGGTCCTTCTGCACACGAGTCTCCAAGATCTGCTTTCTTTCTTAGTCCTTCTGCACCCGAGTCTTCAACCTTTGTTCTGTGTAACTGTCCTTCTGAACCTTAGTCTCCAACATCTGCACTCTGCTACAGTCCTTCTTCACCCCAATCTGCAACCTCTACTCTCTGCAACACTCCTTCTACACCCCAGTCTAAAACCTCTGCTCTCCGCAACAGTCCTTCTGCACCCCAGTCTCCAACCTCTGCTCTCTTTATCAATCATTCTGCACCTCAGTCTCTAAGCTCTGCTCTCTGCAACGGTCCTTCTGCACCTAGGTCTCCAAACTCTACTCTCTGCAACAGTGCATCTGCACCTCAGTCTCCAAACTCTGATCTCTGTAAGATCCTTCTGCAACCCAGTCTCCACACTCTGCTCTCTGTAACAGTCCTTCTGCACCCCAGTCTCCAAACTCTGCTCTCTGTAACAGGCCTTCTGCACCCGAGTCTCCAACCTCTTCTGTCTTTTTCAGTCCTTCTGCACCCCAGTCTCCAACCTCTGCTCTCTGCAACGATCTTTCTGCACCCTGTCTCCAACCTGTGTTCGCTGCAACAGTCCTTGTTAACCCAGTCTCCAACATCTGCTCTCTGCAACAGTTCTTCTGTACCTCAGATTGAAAACTCTGCTCTCTGAAAAAATTCTTCTGCACCCCAGTCTTCAAATTCTGCTCGCTGTAACTGTCCTTCTGTACATCAGTCTCCAACCTCTTCTTTCTGTGAGACCCTTCTGAAACCCAGTCTGCAAACTCTGCTCACTGAAACAGTCTTTCTGTACCCCAGTCTCCAAACTCTGCTCTCTGTAACAATAATTCTGCACCTCAGTCTCAAACCTCTGCTCTCTGCAAAGGTGCTTCTGCACCGAAGTCTCCAACATCTGTTCTCTGCAACAGTCCTTCTGCACCCCATTCTCCAACCTCTGCACTCTGTAGCAGTCCTTCTTTACTAGAGTCTCCAAACTCTGCTCTCGTTATCCGTCTTTGTGCACCCAAGGCTCCAACATCTGCTTTCTCAATAAGTCCTTCTGAACCCAATCTCCAACCTCTACTCTCTCTAACAGTCTTTCTACACCTCAGACTCTAACCTCTGCTTTCTTTAACAGTCCTTCTGCACCCCAGTCTCCAACCTCTGCTCCCTGCAACATTCATTTTGCACCCCAGTCTCCTACCTGTGCTCTCTGTAAAAGTCCTTCTGCACATCAGTCTCCAACCTCTTCTCTCAGCAACGGTCCTTATGTACCCCAGTCTCCAACTTCTGTTCTCTGCAATTGTCCTTCTGAACCACAGTCTCCAATCTCTGCTCTCTGTCAGAGGCCTTCTGCACTCCAGTCTCTAATCTCTTCTCTCTGTAACAGGTCTTCTGCACCCAAGTCTCCAAACTCTGCTCTCTGGAACAGTCCTTCTGCACCCCAATATCCAACCTCTGGTCTGTTGAACAGTTCGTCTGCACCTCAGTCTCCAACCTCTGCTCTCTGAAAGATCCTTCTGCACCCCAGTCTCCAAACTCTGACCTCTCTAACAGTCCTTCTTCACCCAAGTCTCCAACCTCTGCTCTCTGTAACAATCCTTCTGCACCTTAGTCTCACACATCTGCTCTCTGCAACGGTTTTTCTGCACCCCATTCTCCAAAGTCTATTGTCTGCACGAGTCCTGCAGCACCTCAGTCTCCAAATTCTGCTCCCTGCAACAATCCTCTGCACCTCAGTCTCCAACTTCTGCTCTCTGCAACAGTTCTTCTGCACCCCAATCTCCAACCTCTGCTCTCTGAAAGATCCTTCTGCACCCCAGTCTCCAAATTCTGATCATTGTCACAGTCCTATTTCACCTCAGTCTCCAACCTCTGCTCTCTGTAACAATCCTTCTGCACCTAAGTCTCCAACATCTGCTCTCTGCAACGGTCGTTATAGCACCCCATTCTCCAAACTCTGTTGTCTGCAAAAGTCCTTCAGCACGTCATATCCAACCTTTACTCCCTGCAACAATCCTCTGCACCCCATTCTCAAACTTCGGATCTCTGCAACAGTTCTTCTGCACCCCAGTATCCAACTTCTACTCTCTGAAGAATTTCTCCTCCACCCTAGTCTCCAACCTCTGATCTCTGTAACAGTCCTTCTGTACCGCAGTCTCTAACTTCTGTTCTCTGTAAGATCCTTCTGCACACCAGTTTCCAAACTCTGCTCTCTGTAACATTTCTTCGCCACCCAAATATCTAACCTCTGCTCTCTGCAACAGTCATTCTGCATCCCAGTCTCCAACATCTGCTCTCTGCAACCGTCCTTCTGCACACCAGTATCCAATATCTGCTCTCTGTAACAGCCCTTCTGCACCCAGTCTCCAAACTCTGCTCTCTGGAACAGGCCTATGCAACCCAGTCTCCAAACTCTGCTCTCTGTATCAGTCCTTCTGCACACCAGTCTCCAAACTACGCTCTCTGTAACAGTCCTTCTGCACCTCAGTCTCCAAATTCTGCTCTCTGCAACAGTCCTTCTACCCACCAGTCTTCAACCTCTGCTCTTTGTAACAGTCCTTCTGCACACCAGTCTCCAACCTCTGCTCTCTGTAACAATCCTTCTGCACCCCAGTCTCCCACCTCTGCTTTCTGTATCATGATTTTTCACCCCAGTCTCCAAAGTCTGCTATGTTTAACAGTCCTTCTGCATCTCAGTCTCCAAACTCTTCTCTCTGCAACAATCTTTCTGCACTCCAGAATCCAAACTCTGCTTTCTGCAAAATTCTATCTGCACCCCAGTTTCCAAACTGTACTCTCTGTAACTGTCCTTCTGCACCCCAGTCTCCCACCTCTTCTCTCTGTTATGATCCTTCTACACCCCAGTCTCCACTTTGCTCTCTGCAATGATTCTTCTACAACTGAGTCTCCAACTTTTTCTCTCTTCCTCGATCCTTCTGCACCCCACTTCCCAACCTCTGCTCTCTGTATGATCCTTCTGAAGAGAAGTCTCAAAACTCTGCTTTCTGTAAGAGTCCTTGTGCACCTCAGTCTCCAAACTCTGCTCTCTGTAAAAGTCCTTCTGCACCATAGTCTCCATCCTCTGCTCTCTGCATCATTTCTTCTGCACCCCAGTCTCCAAACCCTTTTCTCTGCAATACTCCTTCTGCACCCCTGTCTCCAAACTCGGCTCCCGGTAACAGTCCTTCTGTACTGCACTCTCAAAACTCTGCTCTCTGTAATGGTCCTACTGCACCCCAGTCTCCAAACTCTGGTTTTGGTATCATTCTTTCTGCACCCCTGTCTCAATCCTCTGCTCTCTGCAACAGTCCTTCTACACGCAAGTCTCAAACCTCTACTTTCTGCAACGATCTTTCTGCACCCCAGTGTCTAATTTCTGCTCTCTGCAACAGTCCTTCTGCACCCCAGTCTCAAATTTCTGGTCTCTATAAGATCCTTCTGCACCCCAGTTTCCAAACTTTGTTCTCTGTGACATTCCTTCTGCACCCCAGTCTCAAAGCTCTACTCTCTCTAACAGTCCTTCTGCTCCCAAGTCTCCATCGTCTGCTCTCTGTAAGAATCCTTCTGCACCCAGTCTCCAACCTCTCCTCTTAGTAAAAGTCCTTCTGCATCTCAGTCTGCAACATCTGCTCTCTGTAACGATCCTTCATCACCTCAGTCTCCAAACTCTTCTCTCTGTAACAGGCCTTCTGCACCCCAGTCTCCAACCTCTGCTCTTTGGATCAATCCTTCTGTACCCCAGTAACCTTCCTCTGCACTCTGTAACAATCCTTCTGCACCTCAGTCTCCCAACTCTCCTCTCTGCAACGGTCATTCTGCACCCCAGTCTTCAACCTCTCCTCTCTGTAACAGTTCTTCTACACCGCAATCTCCAACCTCTACTCTCTGCAACAGTTCTTCTACACACCAGTCTCCAACATCTAATCTCTGCAACAGTTCTTCTCCACCCCAGTCTCCAACGTATTCTCTCTGTAACAGTCCTTCTGTACTGCAGTTTCCAAACACTTCTCTCTGTAACAGTCCTTCTGCACCCCAGTCTCAAACCTCTGCTTTCTGTATCAGTCCTTCTGCAATCAAGTCTCCAACCTCTGCTCTCTGTAACAGTCCTTTTGCACCTCAGTTTCCAAATTCTGCTCTCTGCAACAGTCCTTCTGCACCCTAATCTCCTACTTCTGCTCTCTGCAACAGTCCTTCTACACCCAAGTCTCCAATATCTACTCTCTTCAACAGTCCTTCTGCACCTCAGTCTCCAAACTCTGCTCTCTGCAATGGTCTCTCTGCACCCCAGTTTCCAAACTCTTCTCTCTGTAAGATCCTCCTGCACCTCAGTTTCCAAACTCTACTCTCTGTAACATTCCTTCTGCACCCCAGTCTCCAAACTCTGCTCTCTGCAATGATCCTACTAAACCCCAGTTTCCAATCTCTGATCTCTGCAACAGTCCTTCTGCACCTCATTCTCCAAATTCTGCTCTCTGTAAGATCCTTCGGCACACCTGTATCCAAACTCTGTTCTCTGTAACAGTTCTTCTGCACCCGCGTGTCCATCCTCTGCTCTCTGGAACAGGACTTCCGCACCTCAGTCTCCAAACTCTGCTCTCTGCAACAGTCCTTCTGCAAACCAGTCTCCAACCTCTGCTCTCTACAACAGTCCTTCTGCACACTAGTTACCAACATCTGCTCTCTGCAACAGTTCTTCTGCACCTCAGTTTAAAAACTCTGCTCTCTGCAACGACCCTTCTGCACCCGAGTCTTCTACCTCTGCTCTCTGTAACAGTCCTTCTGCACCTCAGTCTCCCAACTCTGCTCTCTTTACGATCTTTCTGCAACACAGTCTTTAAACTCTGCACTCTGTAACAGTCCTTCTGCACAACAGTCTCCAACCTCTGCTCTTTGTAACAGGACTTCTGCAAAACAGTCTCCAAACTCTGCTCTCTGTAATAGCCCTCATCACCCCAGTCTCCAACCTCTTCTCTCTGCAACGATTCTTCTCCACCCAAGTCTCCAACATCTGCTCTCTGCAACTGTTCTTTTGCATCCCAGTCTGTAAAATCTGCTCCCTGTATGATCAATCTGAACCCCAGTCTCCAACCTTCGCTCTCTGCAACAGTCCTTCTATACCCCAGTCTTCATTCTCTGCTCTCTGGAACAGTCGTTTTGCACCCCAGACTCCAACATCTGCTCCCTGAAACAGTTCTTCTCCAGCCCAGTCTTCAACCTCTGCTCTCTGTAAAAGTCCTTCTGTACTGCAGTCTCCAACCTCTGCTCTCTGTAAGGGTCCTTCTGCACCAGAGTCTCCAACCTCTGCCTTCTGTAACAGTTCTTCTGCACCCCAGTCTCCAACCTCTTCTCTCTGTATCAATCTTCTGCACCTCAGTCTCCAAGTCTCCTCTCTGCAACGGTCTTTCTGATCCTCAGTCTCCAAACTCTTCTCTCTGTAACAGTGCTTCTTCACCTCAGTCTCCAAACTCTGCTCTCTGTAACATCCTTCTGCAACCCGGTCTCCAAACTCTGCTCTCTCTAAAAGTCCTTCTGCACCCCAGTCTTCAACTCTGCTCTCTGTAACAAGCCTTTTTCACCCCATTCTTCACCTTCTGCTCTCTGTAAGAGTTCTTCTGCAGCCCAGTCTCCAACCTCTGCTTTCTGCAACAATTTTCTGAACCCTAGTCTCCAACGTCTACTCTCTGCAACAGTCCTTTTGCACCCAAGTCTCCAACATCTGCTCTATGCAACAGTCCCTCTGACCCTAAGTCTGAAAATTCTGCTCTCGGCAACGATCCTTCTGCACCCCAGTCTCGAAACTCCGCTCTCTGTAACAGTCATTCTGCACCTCAGTCTCCAAATTCTGTTATCTGTAAGATCCTTCTGAAACCCAGTCTCCAAGTCTGCTCTCTGTAACAGTCTTTCTGAGACCCAGTCCCCAAACTCTGCTGTCTTTAACAGGCCTTCTGAACCCCAGTATCAAAACTTTGCTCTCGGTAACAGGCCATCTGCTTCCTAGTCTCCAAGCTCTTCTCTCGTCTCTGTGTAACAGTCCTTCTGCACCCCAGTCTCCAAACGCTGCTCTCTGTAACAGTCTTTCTTCACCCCAGTCTCTAAAATCAGCTCTCTGCAACATTCCTTCTCCATGCCAGTCTTCAACACCTGCTCTCTGCAACAGTCCTTCTGCACCCCAGTCTCCAAACTCTGCTCTATGGAACAAACCTTCTGGACCCCAGTCTCCAACATCTGCTCTCTGCAACAGTCCTTCTGCACCACAGTCTCCAACCTCTGCTCTCTGTAATATCCTTCTGCACTCCCGTTTCCAAACTCTGCTCTCTGTAACATTTCTTCTCCACCGCACTCTCCAAACTCTGTCCTCTGCAACAGTCTTTCTGCTCCCCAGTCTCCGAGATCTGCTCTCTGTAACAGACTTTATGTACCGCAGTTTCCAACCTCTGCTCTCTGTAACGGTCCTTCTGCAACCCAGTTTCCAACCTCTACTTATTGAATCAGTCCTTCTGAATCCCAGTCTCCAACCTCTGCTCTTTGTATCTATCCTTCTGCACCTAAGTCTCCAACCTGTGCTTTCTGTAATAGTCCTTCTGCACCCCAGTCTCCAACCTCTGCTCTCTGTAACAGTCCTTCTATACCTCAGTCTCCAACCTCTGGTCTCTGTAACGGTCCTTCTGCACCCTAATTTCCAAACTCTGCTTTCTGTAACAGTCCTTCTGCACGTCACTCTCTAAACTCTGCTCTCTGTAACAGTCCTTCTACACCCCAGCCTGAAACCTCTGCTCTCCACGATTCTTCTGCACCCCAGTCTCCACTACCACTCTATGTAACAGTCCACCTGCACCTCAGGCTCCAAAATCTACTCTCTGTAAGTTACTTCAGCAAACAAGTCTTCAAACTCTGCTCTCTGTAACAGTCCTACTGCACCCCAGTCCCAAACCTCTCCTCTGTATAACAGGTCTTCTGTACGCCAGTCTCAAAACTCTGTTCTCTATAGCAGGCCTTCTGCACCCCTGTATTTAACCTCGGCTCTCTGAAACTGTCTTCTGCACCCCAGTCTCCAAACTCTGCTCTCTGTAACAATCCTTCTGCACCTCAGTCTGCAAACTCTGTTCTCTGCAACGGTCCTTCTGCACCTCAGTCTCCAACCTCTACTCTATGTAACAGTCGTTCTGCACTTCAGTCTCCAACCTCTGCTCTGTGTAAGATCCTTAGCAAACCCAGTCTCCAAATTCTGCTCTCAGTAACATTTTTTCTGCACACCAGTTTTCAATCTCTTCTCTCTGCAACGATTATACTTAACCCAATCTCCAACCTCTGCTCTCTGCAACAGTCTTTCTACACCCCAGTCTCCAAGATCTGGTCTCTGCAACAGTCCTTCAGCACCACAGTCTGAAAACTCTGCTGTCTGAAACGACCCTCGTGCACCCAAGTCTCCTAACTTTGCTGTCTGTGACAATCCTTCTGCATCTCAGTCTCCAACCTCTGCTCTCTGTAAGATCCATCTGAACCCCAGTCTCCAACATCTGCTCTCTATAACAGTCCTTCTGCACCTCAGTCTCCAACCTCTTCTCTCTGCAACAGCCTTCTGCACCCCAGTCTGGAACTCTGCTCTCTGCAACGATCTTTCTAAACCTCATTCTCCAACGTCTGCTCTCTGCAACAGTCTTTCTGCACCACAGTCTCAAACCTCGGCTCTCTGTAAGATCGTTCTGCACTCCAGTTTCCAAACTCTGCTCTATCTAACATTTCTTCTCCACCCCAGTCTCCAACCTCTGCTTTCTGCAAGGGTCCTGCGGCACCCCAGTCTGCAAACTTTGTCCTTTTCAACAGTCCTTCTGCTCCCCAGTTTCCAAAATCTGCTCTCTGTAACAGTCCTTCTGTACTGCATTCACCAAACTCTGCTCTCTGTATCGGTCCTTCTGCACCCAAGATTCTAACCTCTGCTTTCTGTATCAGTCCTTCTGAACCCCAGTCTCCAACCTCTGCTCTCTGTGTATATCTTTCTTCACCTCAGTCTCCAACCTGTGCTTTCTGTAAAAGTCCTTCTGCACCCAAGTCTCCCACCTGTGCTCTCTGTAACAGTCCTTCTATACTTAAGTCTCCAACCTCTGCTCTCTTTAATGGTCTTTCTGCACCCCAATTTCCAACCTCTGCTCTCTGTAACAGTCCTTCTGCACCTCATTCTCAAAATTCTGCTCTCTTTAACAGTCCTTTGAAACCTCAATCTTCAACCTCTTCTCTCTGTAACAGTACTTCTGCACCTCAGTCTGAAACCTCTGCTCTCCACGATCCTTCTGCACCCAGTCTCAAACCACTGGTTTCTGTAACAGTCCACCTGCACCTTAGTCTCCAACCTCTGCTCTCTCTAAGATCCTTAAGCAACCCAGTTTTCAAACTCAGCCCTTTGTTACAGTCCTTCTGCACCCCAGTCTCCAACCTATGCTCTCTGTAACAATCCTTCTGCACCCCAGTCTTCTACTAATGCTCTCTTTAGTATTTCTTCTGCACCTCAATCTCCAACCTCTGCTCTCTGCAAAGGTCCTTCTGCACACCTGTCTCCAACCTCTGATCTCTGCAACACTCCTTCTACACCCCAGACTCCAAACTCTTCTCTCTGCAACAATTCTTCTCCATCCAAGTCTCCAACCTCTGGTCTATGCAACAGTCCTTCTGCACCCCAGTCTCTAAACTCTTCTCTCTTTAACAGTCCTTCTGAAACCTAGTCTCCAACATCTGCTCTCTGTAAGAGTCCTTCTGCACCCCAGTCTCCACCCTCTGCTTTCTGTATCAGTCCTTCTGCACCTCAGTCTCCAAAAAATGCTCTCTGCAACAGTCTTTCTGCACCCTATTTAGCAACATCTTATCTCTGCAACAATCCTTCTGCACCCCAAACTCCAACCACTGCTCTCTGTAAAAGACATTCTGTACTGCAGTCCAAACTCTGCTCTCTGTAACCTTCGTTCTTCACTGTAAACTCCAATCTCTGCTTTCTCTATCAGTCCTTATGCACCCCAGTCTCCAAATTCTGCTCTCTGTAAGAGTCCTACTGCACATCAGTCTCCAACCTCTTCTCTCTGTAAGATCCTACATCACCCCAGTATCGAAACTCTGCTCTCTGTATCATTCCTTCTCTACCCCAGTCTCCAACCTATGATTTCTGCAATGGTCGAGCTGCACCCCAGTCTAAAACCTCTGTCCTCTGCAACAGTTTTTCTGCTCCCCAGTCTCCAACTTCTGCTCTCTGTAACAGTTCTTCTGTACCGCAGTCTCGAAACTCTGCTCTCTGTAAGATTCTTCTGAAAACCAGTCTCCTAACTCTGCTTTCTGTAACATTACTTCTGAACCCAGACTCCAAACTCTGCTCTCTGTAACAGTCCTTCTGCACCCAACTCTCCAACCACTGTCCTCTGTAACAGTCCTTCGGCACCCCCAGTCTCCACCCTCTGCTCTCTGTAACAATCCTTCTGCACCCAAGTCTCCAACGTCTGCTCTCCACAATAATCCTTCTTCACCCCAGTCTCCAAACTTTTTTCACTGGAAGATTCTTCTGCACCCCAGTTTCCAAATCTTCTCTCAGTAACATTCCTTCTGCACCACAGTCTCTTACGTCTACTCTCTGCATGGTCCCTATAGACCCCAGTCTCCAACCTTGTTCTCTTCAACAGTTCTTTGATACTGCAGTCTTCAACCTCTGTTCTCTGTAAGGTTCCTTCTGCACCCCATTCTCCCAAACTTTGCTTTCTGCAACAGTCCTTTTCCACCCCAGTCTCCAACTTCTGCTCTCTGTTACCGTCCTTGTGTACTTCAGTTTCCAACCTCTGCTCTCTGTAACTGTTTTTCTGCACTGCAGTCTCCAAACTCTGCTTTCTGTATCAGTCTTTCTGCACCCCGGTCTCTAAACTCTGCTCTCTGTAACAGTCCTTCTGCACCTCAGACTCCAACCTCTTCTCTCTGCAACAGTCCTACTGTGCCCCAATCTGCAACCTCTGCTCTCTGCATCAGTCTTCTGCACCTCAGTGTCCAAATTCTGCTCTCTGTATGATCGTTTTGAAACCCAGTCTCTATCCTCTGCTATCTGCAATGGTCCTTCTACACCCCACTCTCCAAACTCTGTTCTCCACAACAGTTATTCTGCACCCCAGTCTCCAACCTTTGCTCCCTGTAACAGTTCTTCTGTACCACAGTATCCAACCTCTGTTCTCTGTAAGGGTCCTTCTGCACCTCAGTATGCAACCTCTGCTCTCTGCAACAGTCCTCCTGCACCCAGTCTTCAACCTCTGCTCGCTGCAACAGTCCTTATGCAGCCCAGTCTCCGAAATCTACTCTCTGCAATATTCTTTTTTCCACCCCTATCTCCAACCTCTGCTCTCTGTAACCGTCCTTCTGTACTGCTGTCTCCAACATTTTATCTCTGTAACGGTCCTTCTGCACCTCAGTCTCCAAAGTCCTGCTTTATGTATCAGACTTTCTGAACCACGGTCTCTAAAACTATGCTCTCTGTAAAAGTCCTTCTGCACCTCAGACTCCAACCTCTGCTCTCTGCAACAGTCTACTGCGGCCCAAAACTCCAACCTCTGCTCTCTGCACCAGTCCTTCTGCACCTCATTGTTCAAACTCTCCTCTTTGTACGTTACTTCTGAAATCCAGTCTCCAATCTCTGCTATATGCAATGGTCCTTCTGCACCCCAGTCTCCAACCTCTGTTTACTATAACAAGTTATTCTGCACCACAGTCTCTAACATCTGACCTCTGCAACAGTCTTTCTCCACCTCAGTCTCAAACTTTGCTCTCTGCAACAGTCCTTCTGCACCCCAGTCACCAAGCTATGCTTTCTGTATCAGTCTTCTGCACCCCAGTCTCCAACCTCTGCTCTCTATAACAGAATTCTGCAAGTCAGTCTCTATAACCATCCTTCTGCACCTCAGTCTCCAACCTCTGCTCTCTGTAACAGTCCTTCTGCACCTCAGTCTCCAATTTATGCTATCTGTAACAATCCTTCTGCACATCAGTATCCAAACCTCTTCTCTCAGCAACGGTTTTTATGCACTCTGCTGTCTGTAACAGGCCTTCTGCAAACCAGTCTCCAACCTCTGCTCTCTGTAATAGTCCTTCTGCACCTCAGTCTCCAAACTCTGCTCTCTATAATATCGTTCTGCACACGAGTCTCCAAACTGTGATATCTGTAACAGGCCTTCTGCACCGTAGTCTCCAACCTCTGCTCCCTGCAAGAATCTTCCTGCACCCCAGTCCCCAAACTCTGCTCTCTGTAACAGGCCTTCAGCACCCCAGTCTCCAACCTCTGCTCTCTGTAACACACCTTCTTCACCGCAGTCTCTAAACACTTCTCTCTGAAACGATCATCTGAACCTCAGTCTCCAACCTTTGCTCTCTGCAACAGTCCTTCTGCACCTCAGTCCTCCAAACTCTGCTCTCTGTAAGATCCTTCTGCACCCCAGTGTCCAAACTCTGCTCTTTAACAGTCTTTCTGCACCCCAGGATCCAACCTCTGCTCTCTGTAACAAAACTTCTGCACCCCAGTCTCCAACATCTTCTCTCTGTAACAGTCCTTCTATACCTCAGTCTCCAAACTCTGCTCTCTGTAAAGGTCCTTCCGCACCCCAGTCTCCAAACTCTGATTTGTGTATCAGTAGTTCTGAAACCCAGTCTCCAAACTCTGCTCTCTATAACAGTCCTTCTGCATCTCAGTCTCCAACCTCTGTTTTCTGTAAGAGTCCTTATACACAGTCAAAAATCTATGCTCTCTGCAACATTTCTTCTGCACTCCAGTATTTAACCTATGCTCTCTGTTACAGTTCTTCTGCACCCCAGTCTCCAAACTCTGTTCTCTTTAAGATCCTTCTGTAACTCAGTCTCCAACCTCTGCTCTCTGCAACGATACTTCTGCACCCCAGTCTTCAAACTCTGCTCTCTGTAACAGTCTTTTTGAACCTCAGTCTCTAACCTCTGCTCTCTGTAAAATCTTTGTGCAACTCAATCTCCAACCTCTGCTCTCTGTAAACAGTCCTTCTGCAACTCAGTATCCAACCTCTGCTCTCTGTAATGATCCTTCTGCACCTCAGTCTCCAACCAATGCTCTCTGTAACAGGCCTTCTGCACTGCAGTCTCCAACCTCTTCTCTCTGTAACAGTTCTTCTGCAACCCAGTCTTCAAGCTCTACTCTCTGTTACAGTCCTACTGCACCCGAATCAAAACTCTGCACTCTGTAACAATCCTTCTGAACCCTAGTCTCAAAACTCTGCTCTCTTTAACAGTTCTTCTGAACCAGAAACTCCAAACTCCGCTCTCCATAACACTCCTTATGAAACCCTGTCTCAATTCTCTGCTCTCTTTAAGAATCCTTCTGCACCCCAGTCTCCAACCTCTGCTCTTTGTAAAACTCCTTCTGCACCTCAGACTCCAACCTCTGCTCTCTTTAACAATTCTTCTGCACCTCAGTCTTCAACCTCTGCTCTCTGTAACAGTCCTTCTGCATCCCAGTCTCCAACATCTGCTCTCTGCAATGATCCTTCTTCTACCCAGGCTCCACCCTCTGCTCTCTGCAATGGTCCTTCTGTACCCCAGTCTCCAAACTCTGCTCTTTGTAACAGTCTTTCTGTACCACAGTCTCCAAACTCTTCTTTCTGTATCGGTCCTTCTGCACCACAATTGCCACTCTTTTTTTCTATAATAGTGCTTCTGCACCTCAGAATCCAACTTATGCTATCTGTAACAGTCCATCTGCACCTCAGTCTGAAACCTCTGCTCTCTGCAACGATCCTTCTGTACCCCAGTCTACGAAATGTGCTATCTGTAACAGTCCTTTTGCACCCCAGTCTCCAACCTCTGCTCTCTGTAAAACGCCTTCTGCACTCCTGTTTCCAAACTCTGCTCTCTGTAACAGGCCTTCTGCACTCCAGTCACCAACCTCTTCTCTCTGCAGCGATCTTTCTGCACCTCAGTATCCAAACTCTACTCTCGGCAACAGTTATTCTGCACCCCAGTCTCCAACCTCTGCTCTCTGTAAGAATCATATGCACCTCAGTCTCAAACCTCTGCTCTCTGTATAAGTCCATATGAACACCAGTATCCAACCTCTGCTCTCTGTAACAATCTTAGGAACCTAAATCTCCAACTTCAGCTGTCTGCATAGGTCCTTCTGCACCCCAGTCTCCAAACTCTGATCTCTGCAACAGTCCTTCTGCACCACCATCTCCAAAGTCTGCTTTCTGTATCAGTTCTTCTGTACCCCTGTCTCCAAACTCTGCTCTCTGTAACAGTCCTTCTGCACCTCAGTCTACAACCTCTGCTCTCTGTAACAGTCCTTCTGCAACCTAGTCTCCAACCTCTACTCAACATTTTTCTGCACCCCAATCTTCAACCTGTGCTCTCTGTAACTGTCTTTCTAAACCCCAGTCTCCAACATCTGCTCTCTGTAAGTATCATTGTCCACCATATTCTCCAACCTCTGCTCTCCTCAACGATCATTCCGCACCTCAGACTCCATCCTCTGCTCTCTGCAACTATCCTTCTGCACCCCAGTCTTCAACCACTGGTCTCTGTAACAGTCCTTATGCAGCTCAGGCTCCAATCTATGCTCTGTGTAAGATTCTTCTGCACATCATTCTACAACATCTTCTCTCTGCAATGATCCTTTAGAACCCCAGTCTCCATCCTCTGCTCCCTCTAATAGTCCTTCTGTACAGCAGTTTCCAAACTCTGCTCTCTGTAACGGTCTTTCTACACCCCAGTCTCCAACCTCTACTTTCTGTATTAGTCTTTAAGCACCCCAGTCCTCTAACTCTCCTCTCTGTAACAGTTATTCTGCACCTCAGTCTTTAAACTCTACATTCTGCAACAGCCCTCTGCACCCCAGTCTCCATTCTCTGCTCTCGGTAACAGTTCTTATGCACCCCAATCTCCAAACTCTGCTCTCTGTAATACTCCTTCTGCCCTCCAGTCTCCACCCTGTGATCTCTGTAACAATTCCTCTGGACATCAGTCTCCAAACTCTGCTCTATAGAACGTTCTTTCTGCTCCTCAATCTCCAAACACTACTCTCTGTAAAACTCCTTCTGCACCTCAATCTCCAAACTCTGCTCTCTGTAAGATCATTCTGCAACCAATTCTTTCAACTGTGCTGTCTGTAACATTCCTTCTGCACCCCAATATCCAAAGTCTGCTCTCTGTAACAGGCCTTCTGCACCCCAGTCTTATAACTCTTCTCTCTTTAATAGGCCTTCTGCACCCAAGTCTCCAATTTCTGCTCTCTGCAGTGATCCTTCTGCACCCCAGGATCCAACATCTGCTCTCTGCAACAGTACTGCTGCACCTCAGTCTGAAAAGGCTGCACCTCTATCTCCAAAATGATCTCTGTAAGATCTTTCTGCAACCCAGTCTTGAAACTGTGCTATCTGTAACAGTCCTTCTGCACCCCAGTCTCCAACCTCTGCTCTCTGCAACAGTCCTTCTGCACCCCAGTCTCCAACCTCTACTCTCTGTAAGATCCTTCTGCACCAAAGCCTTTAAGTTCTTCTCTCTGTATCAGTCCTTGTGCACCCAGGTCTCCAAACTCTGCTCTCTGCAATATTTCTTCTGCACCCGAGTCTCCAACCTGTGCTCTCTGTAACAGTCCTTCTGCACCCCAGATTCAAACATCTGCTCTCTGCAATGATTCTTCTTCTACCCAGTCTCCAAACGCTGCTCTCTGTAAAAGTCCTTTTGTATCGCAGTCTCCAACATCTTCTCTTTGTAACGGTCCATCTGCTCCCCAATTGCCAACCTCTGCTTTCTGTAACAGTCCTTCTGCACCCCAGTCTCCAAACTCTTTTCTCTGCAACGATCCTTCTGAACATCAGTCTCCTACCTCTGCTCTCTGTAAAAGTCCTTCTGCACATCAGTCTCCATTCTTTGCTCTCTGTAATGGTCCTTCTGAACCCCAGTATCAAATCTCTGCTCTCTATAACAATCCGTCTGCACCTCTGTGTCCAACGTCTGCTCTCTGTAACAGTCCTTCTGCACCCCAGTCTCCAAACTCTGCTCTCTGTAACAGTCCTTCTATACCTCAGTCTCAAACCTCTGCTCTCTATAACAGTCTTTCTGCACCCCAATTGCCAACCTCTGCTTCCTGAAACAGTTTTTCTGAACCTCAGACTCCAAACTCTGCTCTCTGTAACAGACCTTCTAAGCCTCAGGCTGAAACCTCTTCTGTCTGCAACAATCCTCTAAACCCCAGTCCCCAAACTGTGCTATCTGTTACAATCCTTCTGCACTTCAGTCTCCAACATCTGCTCTCTGTAACAGGTCTTCTGCAACTCAGCCACCAAAGTCTGCTCTCTGTAACAGGCTTTCTCCACCCCAGTCTCCAACATCTTCTCTCTGCAACAGTCCTTCTGCACCCCAGTCTTCAACCTCTGCTCGCTGTAAGATCCTTCTGCAGCCCGGTTTCCAAAGTTTGCTCTCTGTAACCGTCATTCTGAACCTCAATCTCCAACCTCATCCCTCTGCAACGGCCCTTCTGCACCCCAGTATCCAACCTCTGTTCTCTGCAGCAGTCATTCTGCACCCCAGTCTTAAACCTCTGCTCTCTGCTACAGTTCTTCTGCACCCCAGTGTCCAACTTCTGCTCTCTGCAACATCTCTTCTGCACCCAGTCTTTTAACTGTGCTCTCTGTAACTATCCTACTGCACCCCGGTCTCAAAACTTTGCTCTCTGTAGCGATCCATCTGCACCTCAGTCTCCAACCTCTGCTGTCTGCAACGATCCTTCTGCACCCCAGTCTCCAACGTCTGTTGTCTGCAACAGTGCTTCTGACCCCAGTCTCGAGGCTCTGCTCTCTGTAACATCCTTCTGCACCCCATTATCCAAACTCTGCTTTAGGTTACATTCCTTCTTCACCCCAGTCTCCACCCTCTGCTCTTTGTAACGGTACTTCTGTCCCGCAGTCTCCAATCAATCTCTGCTCACTGAAACATTTTTTCTGCACCCCAGTTTCTAAACTGTGCTCTTTGTAACTGTCTTTCTGACCCAAGTATCCAAACTCTGCTCACTGTAACGATCCTTCTGAACCTCAGTCTCCAACCTCTGCTCTCTGCAACGATGCTTCTGCACCTCAGTCTGCAACCTCTGCTCTCTGCAACGATCACTCTGCACCCCAGTTTCCAAACTCTGCTCTCTGTTACAGTCCTTCTAGACTTCAGTCTTCAACCTCTCCTATCTGTACCAATCCGTCTTCACCTCAGTCTATAACCTCTGCTCTCTTTAATAGTCTTTCTGCACCTCAGTCTCCAATCTCTGCTCTCTGCAACAGTCCTTCTGCACCCCAGTCTCCAAACTTTGCTCTCTGTAACAGTTCTTCTGCACCCCAATCTCGAACCTCTGCTCTCTGTAACAATCCTTCTGCACCTCAGTCTCCAACGTCTGCTCTCTGTAACAGTCCTTCTGCACCCTAGTCTCCAACATCTGCTCTCTACAACGATCCTTCTGCACCAAAGTCTCCAATCCCTGCTCTCTCTAACAGTACTTCTGTACCGCAGTGTCCAACCTCTTCTCTCTATAACTGTCTTTCTGCACACCAATTGCCAACCTCTGCTTTCTGTAACAGTCTTTCTACACCTCAGATTCCAACCTCTGCTCTCTGTAACAGTCTTCCTAAGCCTCAGTCTGAAACCTCTGCTCTCTGCAACGATCCTTCTGCACCCCAGTCTCCAAAATGTTCTTTCTGTAAAAATCCTTCTGCACCTCAGTCTCCAACCTCTGCTCTATGTAACAGGTTTTCTGCACCCCAGTCTCCAAACTCTGTTCTCTGTAAGAGGCCTTCTGCACCCCAGTCTCCAACTTCTTTTCTCTGCAACGATCCTTCTGCACCTCATTCTCCAACCTCTGTTCTCTGCAACGATCCATCTGCACCACAGTTTCCAACCTCTAAACTCTGTAACAGTCCTTCTGCACCCCAGTCTCCAACCTCTTTTCACAGCTACAGTACTTCTGCACCCCAGTCTCCAACCTCTGCTCTCTTCAACATTCCATCTGCTCTTTGAAACAGTCCTTCTGCACCCCAGTCTGAAAACTTGGCTCTCTGCAAAAATCCTTCTGCACCTCAGTCTCCAACCTCTGTCCTCTGCAACGATTCTTATGCATCCCTGTCTACCACATCTGCTCTCTACAATGGTCCTTCTGCACCCAAGGCTCCAAACTCTGCTCTCTGTAACAGTCATTCTGTATGACATTCTCAAACCTCTTCTCTCTATAACGGTCCTTCTGCACCCCAATTTGCAAACTCTGCTCTCTATAACAGTCCTTCTAAGCCTCAGTCTGAAACTTCTGCTCTCTGCAACAATCCTTCTAAACCCAAGTCTCCAAAATGTGCTATCTGTAAAAATCCTTCTGCACCCCAGTCCCCAACATCTGCTCTCTGTAACAGGTCTCCTGCTACCCAGTCTCCAAACTCTGCTCTCTATAACAAGCCTTCTGCATTTAAGTCTCCAACCTCTGCTCTCTGCAAAAGTCTTTCTACACTCCAGTCTCAAATCTCTGCTCTCTGCAACGATCCTTCTGCATCCCAGTCTCCAACGTCTGCTCTCTGTAAGATCCTTCTGCACCCGTTCTCCAAACATTGCTCTCTGTAACAGTCATTCTGCACCTCAGAGTACAACCGCATCTATCTGCAACGGCCCATGTGCACCCCAGTATCCAACCTCTGTTCTCTGCATCTGTCCGTCTACACCCCAGGCTACAAACTCTGCTCTCTGTAACAATCCTTCTGCACCCCAGTCTCCAAACTCTACTTTCCTTATTAGTTATTCTGCACCCCAGTCTAAAATCTCTACTGTCTGTAACAGTCCTTCTGCACCTCAGTCTCCAACATCTGCTCTCTTCAACAGTCCTTCTGCACCCCAGTCTCCAACCTCTGCTCTCTGCAAACGTCTTATTATACCCCAGTATCCAACATCTGCTCTCTGCAACAATCTTTCTGCATCCCAGTCTCCAACGTCTGCTCTCTGCAACAGTCCTTCTACACCCTAGTCTCTAACCTATGCTCTCTGCTACAGCCCTTCTGCACCCTAGTCTCCAACCTGTGCTCTCTGAAAATATCCTACTGTACACCGGTCTCCAAACTTTGCTCTCTGTAGCGATTCTTCTGCACCCCAGTCTCAAAACTCTGCTCTCTGTAATAGTCCTTCTGTATGGCAGTCTCCAACCTCTTCTCTCTCTAACCGTCCTTCTGCACCCCAATTTCCAAACTCTGCTCTCTGTAACAGTCCTTCTAAGCCTCAGTCTGAAACTTCTGCTCTCTGCAGCAATCCTTCTAAACCCCAGTCTCCAAACTGTTCTATCTGTAAAAATCCTTCTGCACCCCAGTCCCCAACATCTTCTCTCTGTAACAGGTCTTCTGCAACCCAGTCTCCAAACTCTGCTCTCTGTAACAGGCCTTCTGCACCCCAGTCTCCAACCTCTGCTCTCTGCAACGATCATTCTTCACCTCAGTCTCCAACCTCTGCTCTCTGCAACAGTCCTTCTGCACCCCAGTCTCCAACCTCTGCTCTCGGAACAATCCTTCCGCACATCAGTATCTAACCTCTGCTCTCTGCAATGGTTCTTCTGCACCCCAGTCTCCACACTCTGTTCTCTGAAACAGTCCTTCTGCACCCCAGTCTCCAATCTCTGCTCTCTGCAACAGTCCTTCTGCACCCCAGTCTCCTACCTCTGCTCTCTGCTACAGTACTTCTGAAACCCAGTCTTCAACATCTGCTCCCTGTATCAGTCCTTTTGCACCTCAGTCTCCAACCTCTGCTCTCTGCAGCATTCCTGTTACACCCCAGTAACCAAAATCTGCTCTGTGTAACGATCCTTCTGCACCTTAGTTTCCAACCTCTGTTCTCTGAAATGATTCTTCTGCACACCAGTCTCCAAACTCTGATCTCTGTATCATTCCTTCTTCACCAGAGTCTCCAAACTTTGCTTTCTGCCAAAGTCCTTATGTACCCAAGAATTCAAACCCTGCTGTCTTCAACATATCCTCAGCACCTCAGTCTCCAACCTGAGCTCTCTGTAACAGTCCTTCTGCACCACAGTCTCCAACATCTGCTCTCTGCAAGGATCCTTCTTCTATCCAGTCTCCAAACTCTGCTCTCTGTAAAAGTCCTTTTGTATCGCAGTCTCCAACCTCTTCTCTTTGTAATGGTCCATCTGCTCCCAAATTGCCAACCTCTGTTTTCTGTAACAGTCCTTCTGCACCCCAGTCTCCAAACTCTTCTCTCTGCAACTATCTTTCTACACCTCATTCTCCAAACTCTGCTCTCTGTAAAAGTCCTTCTGCACCTCAGTCTCCATCCTTTACTCTCGGAAATTGTCCTTCTGCACCCCAGTCTCCAATCTCTGCTCTCTGTAAAAATCTTTCTGCAACTCAGTCTCCAACCTCTGCTCTCTGTTAACGTCTTATTATACCCCAGTATCCAACATCTGCTCTCAGCAACGATCTTTCTTCACCCCAGTGTCCAACCACTTCTCTCTATAAAGCTCCTTCTGCACCCCAGTCTCCACACTCTGCTCTCTGTAACAGTCCTTCTGTACAAAGTCTCCAACCTCTTCTCTCTATTACGATCTTTCTGCACCCAAATTTCCAACCTCTGCTCTCTGTAACAGTCTTTCTTAGCCTCAGTCTAAAACTTCTGCTCTCTGCAACAATCTTTCTAAACAACAGTCTCCAAACTTTGCTATCTGTAACAATCCTTCTGCACCCCAGTCTCCAAAATCTGGTCTCTGTAACAGGTTTTCTGCAACCCTGTCTCCAAACTCTGGTCTCTGTAACAGGCCTTCTCCACCCCATTCTTTAACCTCTGCTCTCTGAAAAAGTTCTTCTACACGCCAATCTCCAACCTCTGCTCTCTGCAACGATCTTTCTGCATCCCAGTCTCTAACGTCTGCTCTCTGTAAGATCCTTCTGCACCCCGTTCTCCAAACTTTCCTCTCTGTAACAGTCATTCTGCACCTTAGTCTCCAACCTCATCTCTCTGCAACGGCCCTTGTGCACCTCAGTATCCAACCTCTGTACTCTGCATCTGCCCTTCTGCACCCCAGGCTACAAACTCTGCTCTCTGTAACAGTTTTTCTGCACCCCAGTCTCTAAACTCTACTTTCCATATCAGTTATTCTGCACCCCAGTCTGAAACCTCTGCTCTCTGTAACAGTCTCTCTCAACCTCAGTCTCCAACCTCTGCTCTCTGCAAAAGTCCATCTGCACCACAGTCTCCAACCTCTGCTCTCTGTTACCGTCTTATTATACCCCAGTATCCAACATCTGCTCTCAGCAACGATCCTTCTTCTATCCAGTCTCCAAACTCTGCTCTATGTAAATGTCCTTTTGTATCACAGTCTCCAACCTCTTCTCTTTGTAACGGTCCATCTGCTCCCCAATTGTCAACCTCTGTTCTCTGTAACAGTCCTTCTGCACCCCAGTCTCCAAACTCTTCTTTCTGCACCGATCTTTCTACACCTCAGTCTCCAACCTCTGCTCTCTGTAAAAGTCCTTCTGCACCTCAGTCTCGATCCTTTGCTCTCTGTAATTGTCCTTCTGCACCCCAGGCTCCAATCTCTGCTTTCTGTAACAGTCCTTCTGCACCTCTGTCTCCAGCGTCTGCTTTCTGTAACAGTCCTACTGCACCCCAGTCTCCCACATCTGCTCTCTGCAATGGTCCTTCTGCACCCAAGTCTCCAACCTCTTTTCTCTATAACGCTCCTTCTGCACTCCAATTTCTAACCTCTCCTCTCTGTAACAGTCCTTCTAAGCCTCAGTCTGAAACTTCTGCTCTCTGCAAGAATCCTTCTAAACAACAGTCTCCAAACTGTGCAATCTGCAACAATTTTTGTGCACCCCAGTCTCCAACACCTGCTCTTTGTAACAGGTGTTCTGCAACCCAGACTCCAAACTCTGCTCTCTGTATCAGGCCTTCTTTACCCCATTCTTTAACCTCTCCTCTCTGCAAAAGTCCTTCTACACCCCAGTCTCCAACCTCTGCTCTCTGCAACAATCCTTCTACATCCGAGTCTCTAACGTCTGCTCTCTGAAAGATCCTTCTGCACCCCGTTCTCCAAACTTTGCTCTCTGTAACAGTCATTCTGTATGTCAGTCTCCAACCTCATCTCTCTGCAACGGCCCTTGTGCACCTCAGTATCCAACCTCTGTTCTCTGCAGCTGTCCTTCTGCAACCCAGGTTAAAAACTCTGCTCTCTGTAACAGTCCTTCTGCACCCTATTCTCCAAACTCTACTTTCCATATCAGTTATTCTGCACCCCAGTATTAAACCTCTGCTGTCTGTAACATTCCTTCTGCACCTCAGTCTCCAACCTCTGCTCTCAGACAGGATCCTTCTGCATCCCAGTCTCCCACATCTGCTCTCTGCAACGGTCCTTCTGCACTCCAGTCCCCAAACTCTGCTCTCTGTAACAGTCCTTCTGTACAAAAGTCTCCAACCTCTTCTCTCTATAAGGGTCCTTCTACACCCCAATTTCCAAACTCTGCTCTCTGTAACAGTCCTTCTAAGCCTCATTCTGAAACGTCTGCTCTCTGCCATAATCCTTCTAAACCCCAGTCTCCAAACAGTGCTATCTGTAACAATCCTTCTGCACCCCAGTCCCCAACATCTGCTCTCTGTAACAGGTCTCCTGCAACCCAGTCTCCAAACTCTGCTCTCTGTAACAGGCCTTCTGCACCCCAGTCTTCAAACTCTACTTTCCGTATCAGTTATTCTGCACCCCAGTCTAAAACCTCTGCTGTCTGTAACATTCCTTCTGCACATCAGTCTCCAACTTCTGCTCTCTGCAACGATCCATCTGCATCCCAGTGTCCCACATCTGCTCTCTGCAATGGTCCTTCTGCACCCCAGTCTCCAAACTCTGCTCTCTCTAACAGTCCTTGTGTACGGAAGTCTCCAACCTCTTCTCTCTATAACGGTCCTTCTACACCCCAATTTCCAACCTCTGCTCTCTGTAACAGTCCTTCTAAGCCTCAGTTTGAAACTTCTGCTCTCTGCAACAATCCTTCTAAACCCCAGTCTCCAAACTGTGCTATCTGTAACAATCCTTCTGCATTCCAGTCCCCAAAATCTGCTCTCTGTAACAGGTCTCCTGCAACCCAGTCTCCAAACTCTGCTCTCTGTAACAGGCCTTCTGCACCCCAGTCTCCAACCTCTTCTCTCTGCAACAGTCCTTCTGCACCCTAGTCTCCAACCTCTTCTCTCTGTAAGATCCTTCTGCACCCCGTTTTCCAAACTTTGCTCTCTGTAACAGTCAATCTGCACCCCAGTCTCCAATGTCTGCTCTCTGCAACTGTCCTTCTACACACCAGTGTCAAACCTCTGCTCTCTGCTACAGTCCTTCTGCAACCCAGTCTCCAACCTCTGCTCTCTGCAACGATCCTTCTGCACCTCAGTTTCCAACCTCTGCTCTCTGCAACGATCCATCTGCACCCCAGTTTCCACACTCTGATCTCTGTAAAAGTCCTTCTACACTTCAGTCTCCAAACTCTCCTCTCTGTACCAGTTCTTCTACACCTCAGTCTCAAACCTCTGCTTTCTTTAACAATCCTTCTGCACATCAGTCTCCAAACTCTGCTCTCTGTAACAGGCTTTCTGCACCCAAGTCTCCAACCTTTGCTCTCTGTAACAGTTCTTCTGCACCCCAATCTCGAACCTCTGCTCTCTGTAACAATCCTTCTGCACCTCATTCTCCAAAGTCTGCTCTCTGTAACAGTCCTTCTGCACCCTAGTCTCTAACATCTGCTCTCTACAACGGTCCTTCTGCACCAAAGTCTTCAAACTCTACTGTCTCTAACAGTCCTTCTGTACTGCAGTCTCCAAACTCTTCTCTCAATAACTGTCCTTCTTAACCGCAATTGCCAACCTCTGCTTTCTGTAACAGTCGTTCTGCACCTCAGATTCCAACCTCTTCTCTCTGTAACGATCCTTCTGCACCTCAGTCTCCAAATTCTGCTCTCTGCAACGATCCTTCTGCACCTCAGTCTTTAAATTGTGCTCTCTGCAAGGATCCTTCTGCACCTCAGTTTCCAATCTCTGCTCTCTGCAACGATCCTTCTGCACCAGAGTTTCCAACCTCTGAACTCTGTAACAGTCCTTCAACACCTAGTCTCCAAACTCTTCTCTCTGTACCAATCCTTCTGCACCTCAGTCTCCAACCTCTGCTCTCTGTAACAGTCCTTCTGCACCTCAGTCTCCAAACTCTGTTCTCTGTAACAGGCTTACTGCACCCCAGTCTCCAAGCTCTTCTTACTGTAACAGTTCTTCTGCACCCCAATCTCGAATCTCTGCTCTCTGTAAAAGTCTTTCTGCACTCCAGTCTCCAACCTCTTTTCTCTGCAACGATCCTTCTGAACCTCAGTTACCATCCTCTGCTCTCTGCAACAGTCCTTCTGCACCCTAGTCTCCAGAATCTGCTCTCACTAAGATCCTTTTGCATCCATTTCTCCAACCCTTCCTCTCTGTTACAGTCCTTCTGCACCCCAGTATCCAACATCTGCTCTCCCTTAAAGTCCTACTGTACCTCAGTCTCCAAATTTTACTCTCTGTAATGGTCCTTCTGTATCCCAGTATCCAACCTCTGCTTTCTGTATAAAACCTTCTGCACCTCAGTCTCCAACGTCTGCTCTCTGTAACAGCCCTTCTGTACCTCAGTCTCCAAACTCTACTATACAATATCCTTCTGCACCAAAGTCTCCAAACTCTTCTCTCTCTAACAGTCCTTCTGTACTGCAGTCTCCAACCTCTTCTCTCTATAATGTTCCTTCTGCACCTCAGTTGCGAACCTTTGCTTTCTGTAACAGTCCTTCTGCACCTCAGTTTCCAACCTCTGCTCTCTGTAACAGTACTTCTATGTCTCAGTCTGAAACCTCTGCTGTCTGCAACAATCCTTCTGCACCCCAGTCTCCAAACTGTGCTATCTGTAACAATCCTTTTGCACCCAAGTCTCCAACCTCTGCTCTCTGCAACAGGTTTTCTGCACCCCAGTCTTCAAACTCTGCTCTCTGTAACAGGCCGTCTGCACGCCAGTCTCCCACCTCTTCTCTCTGCAACGATCCTTCTGCACCTCAGTCTCCAACCTCTGTTTTCTGCAACAGTGCTTCTAAACCGCAGTCTCCTACCTCTGCTCTCTGCAATGATGCATTCCAGTCTCCAACAACTGCTCTCTGCAACAGTTTTTCTGCACCCCAGTCTCCAAACTCTTCTCTCTGCTACAGTACTTCTGCACCCCAGTCTTTAAACTCTGCTCTCTGCAACATTTCTTCTGCACCCAAGTCTCCAACCTGTGCTATCTGTAACTGTCCTGTTGCACCCCAGTCTCCAAACTCTGCTCTCTGTAGCGATCCTTCTTCAACTCATTCTCCAACCTCTGCTCTCTAAAACGATCCTTCTGCACACCAGTCTCCATTCTCTGCTCTCTGTAAGAATCCTTTTGCACCCCAGTCTCAAATCTCTCCTCTCTGTAAAAGTTTTTCTGCACCAAAGCCTTCAAATTCTGCAATCTGTAACAGTCCTTCTGCACCTCAGTCTCCAAGCTCTGCTGTCTGCAACTATCTTTATGCACCCCAGTCTCAATCCTCTGCTCTATTTAAATGTCCTTCTGCACTTAAGTCTCCAAATTCTGTAATCTGTAACAGTCCTTCTGCATCCCAGTCTCATAACTCTGCACACAGAAATGATCTTTCTGCACCTTAGTCTCCAACCCCTGCTCTCTCTAATAGTCCTTCTGCACCCAGTCTCCAACATCTGCTCTCTGCAATGATCCTTCTTCTCCCCAGGCTCCAACCTCTGTTCTCTGCAATCGTCAGTCTACATCTCAGTTTTCAAAATCAACTCTCTGTAACAGTCCTTCTGCACCTCAGTCTCCAAACTCTGCTCTCTGAAACAGTCCTTCTGCACCCCTGTCTCCAACCTCTGCTCTCAGTAACAGTTCTTCTGCACCCCAATCTCCAAACTCTGCTCTCTGTAACACTCGTTCTGCACCCCAGTCTCCAAACTCTTCTCTCTGCAACGATTTTTCTGCACCTCAGTCTCCAACCTCTGCTCTCTGTAAAAGTCCTTATGATCCTCAGTCTCCATCTTTTGCTCTCTGTAATGGTCTTTCTGCACCCCAGTCTCAAATCTCTGCTCTCTATAACAATCCTTCTGCACCTCTCTCTCCAACGTCTGCTCTCTGTAACAGCCCTTCTGTACCACAGTCTCCAAACTCTACTCTCTATTACGGTACTTCTGCACCCCAATTGCCAACCTCTACATTCTGAAACAGTCCTTCTGCACCTGAGACCCCAACCTCTGCTCTCTGTAACAGTCCTTCTAAGCCTCATTCTGAAACATCTGCTCTCTGCCATAATCCTTCTAAACCCCAGTCTCCAAACTGTGCTATCTGTAACAATCATTCTGCAAACCAGTCTCAAACATCTGCTCTCTGCAACAGGCCTTCTGCACCTCAGTCTCCAACCTCTGCTCTCTGTAAGATCCTTCTGCACCCCGTTCTCCAAACTTTGCTCTCTGTAACAGCCATTCTGCACCTCAGTCTCCAATCTCATCTCTCTGCAACGGCCCTTCTGCACCCCAGTATACAACCTCTGTTCTCTGAAGCAGTCCTTCTGCACCCCAGGCTACAAAATCTGCTCTCTGTAACAGACCTGCACCCCAGTCTCCAATCTCTACTTTCCGTATCAGTTGTTCTGCAACCAAGTCTAAAACCTCTGCTCTCTTTAACAGTCCTTCTGCACCTCAGTCTCCAAACTCTGCTCTCCGACACAGTCCTTCTGCACCCCAGTCTCCAACCTCTCTTCTGTGCAAAAGTCCTTCTACACACTGGTCTCCAATATCTGCTCTCTGCAACGATCCTTCTGCATCCCAGTCTCCAACGTCTGCTCTCTGCAACAGTCCTTCTACACTCGAGTCTCCAACCACTGCTCTCTTCAACATTTCTTCTGCACCCCAGTCTCCAACCTGTGATCTCTGTAACTATCCTACTGCACCCCGGTCTCCAAACTCTGCTCTCTGTAGCGATCCTTCTGCACCTCAGTCTCCAACCTCTGCTCTCTGCAACAGTGCTTCTGACCCCAGTCTCCAGCCTCTGCTCTCTGTAACATCCTTCTGCACCCCAGTTTCCTAAGTCTGCTCTAAGTGACATTCTTTCTGCACCCCAGTCTCCACACTCTGCTCTTTGTAACAGTACTTCTGTACCGTAGTCTCCAATCTCTGCTCACTGCAACATTTCTTCTGCACCCCAGTCTCCAAACTGTGCTCTATGTAACTGTCTTTCTGACCCCAGTCTTAAACAACTGCTCTCTATAACGTTTCTTCTGAACCTCAGTCTCCAACCTCTGCTCTCTGCAACGATACTTCTGTACCTCAGTTTCCAACCTCTGCTCTCTGCAACGATGCTTCTGCACCAGAGTTTCCAACCTCTGCACTCTGTAACAGTCCTTCTACACCTAGTCTCCAAACTCTTCTCTCTGTACCAATCCTTCTGCACCTCAGTCTGCAACCTCTGCTCTCTGTAACAGTCCTTCTGCACCTCAGTCTCCAACCGCTGCTCTTTGGAACATGCTTACTGCACCCCAGTCTCCAACCTCTGCTCTCTGTAACAGTTCTTCTGCACCCCAATCTCGAATCTCTGCTCTCTGTAACAGTCTTTCTTCACCACAGTCTCCAACCTCTTTTCTCTGCAAGGATCCTTCTGAACCTCAGTCTTCAACCTCTGCTCTCTGCAACAGTCCTTCTGCACCCAAGTCTCCAACCTGTTCTCTCTGTAACTGTCCTGCTGCACCCCAGTCTCCAACCTCTGCTCTCTGCAACGATCCTTCTGCACCCCAGTCTCCATCATTTGCTCTCTGTAAGAATCCTTTTGCACCCAAGTCTCGAACCTCTCCTCTCTGTAAAAGTCCTTCTGCATCTATGTCTCCAAGTTCTGAAATCTGTAACAGTCTATCTGCACCCCAGTCTCAAACCTCTGCACTCAGAAATGATCTTTCTGCATCTCATTCTCCAACCTCTGCTCTCTTTAATAGTCCTTCTGCACCCCAGTATCCAACATCTGCTCTCTGCAACAATCCTTCTTATCCCCTGGCTCCAACCTCTCCTTTCTACAAGGGTCCTTATACATCCCAGTTTCCAAAATCTGCTCTTTCTGCACCTCACAGTCCTTCTGCACCTCACTCTCCAAACTCTGCTCTCTGAAACAGTCTTTCTGCACCCCTGTCTCCAACCACTGCTTGCAGTAACAGTTCTTCTGCACCCCAATCTCCAAACTCTGTTCTGTGTAACACTCTTTCTGAAACCCAGTCTCCACCCTCTACTCTCTGTAAAAGTCATTCTACACCTCAGTCTCCAACCTCTGCTCTCTGTAAGATCCTTCTGCAACCCATTCTCCAAACGCTGCTCTCTGTAACAGGCCTTCTGCACCCCAGTCTCAAACCTCTGCTCTCTGTAACAGGTCTTCTGCACCCAAGTCTCCAAATTCTGCTCTCTGTAAGAGGCTTTCTGAACCGCAGTCTCCAACATATCCTCACTGCAACGATCCTTCTGAACCTCAGTCTCCAAAATCTTCTCTCTGTAAGAGTCCTTCTAAACCCTAGTCTCCAATCTCTGCTCTCTGCAACAATCCTTCTGCACCCCAGTCTCCAAACGCTGCTCTCTGTTTCAGTCATTCTGCACCCCAAGATGCAACATCTGCTCTCTGACACAGTCCTTCTGCACCTCAGTCTGAAAACTCGGGTCTCTGCAAAAATCTTTCTGCAACCGAGTTTCCAAACTCTGCTGTATGTAACAGTCCTTCTGAACCTCAGTCTACAAAATGCTCTCTGTAAGATCCTTTTGCAACCCAGTCTCGAAATTGTGCTATCTTTAACAGTCCTTCTGCACCCCAGTCTCCAAACTCTGCTCTTTGTAACAGGCGTTATGCACCCAGTCTCCAATTCCTGCTCTCTGTAACAGGACTTCTGCACCCCAGTCTCCAACCTCTTCTCTCTGCAACGATCATTCTTAACCTCAGTCTCCAACCACTGCTCTCTGCAACAGTCCTTCTGCACCCCAGTTTCCAACCTCTGCTCTCTGTAACAATCCATCTGCAACTCAGTCTCCAACTTCTGCTCTCTGCAAGGATTCTTCTGAACCCCAGTCTCCACACTCTGTTCTCTGCAAGAGTCCTTCTGCACCCCAGTCTCCAACCTCTGCTCTCTGCAACAGTCCTTCTGCACCCCAGTCTCCTACCTCTGCTCTCTGCTAAAGTACTTCTGCATCCCAGTCTCCAACATCTGCTCTCTGTATCAGTCCTTTTGAACAGTCTCCAAACTCTGCTCTCTGCAGCAGTCCTGTTACACTCCAGTAACCAAACTCTGCTCTGTGTAACGATCCTTCTGCACCTTAGTTTCTAACCTCTGCTCTCTGAAACGATTCTTGTGCACCCCAGTCTCCAAACTCTGATCTCTGTATCAGTCTTTCTGCACCACAGTCTCTAAACTTTGCTCTCTGCCAAAGTCCTTATGCACCCAAGTCTTCAAACTCTGCTGTCTGCAACAATTCTTCTGCACCCCAGTCTCAAACCTGTGCTCTCTGTAAGAGTCCTTCTGCACCCCAGTCTCAAACCTGTGCTCTCTGTAAGAGTCCTTCTGCACCCCAGTCTCCACTATCTACTCTCTGCAATGATCCTTCTTCTATCCAGTCTCCAAACTCTGCTCTCTGTAAAAGTCCTTTTGTATCGCAGTCTCCAACCTCTTCTATTTGTTACGGTCCATCTGCTCCGCAATTTCCAACCTCTGTTTTCTGTAAAAGTCTTTCTGCACCCCAGTCTCCAAACTCTTCTCTCTGTAACGACCTTTCTACACCTCAGTCTCCAACCTCTGCTCCAGTAAAAGTCCTTCTGAACCTCAGTCTCCATTCCTTGCTCTCTGTAATTGTCCTTCTGCACCCCAGTCTCCAATCTCTGCTCTCTGTAACAATCCTTCTGCACCTCTGTCTCCAACGTCTGCTCTCTGTAACAGTCCGATTGCACCCCAGTCTCCCACATATGCTCTCTGCAATGATCCTTCTACTCCCCAGACTCTAACCTCTTCTCTCTATAACGCTCCTTCTGCATCCCAATTTCCAAACTCTCCTCTCTGTAACAGTCCTTCTAAGCCTCAGTCTGAAACTTCTGCTCTCTGCAGCAATCCTTCTAAACCCCAGTCTCCAACCTCTGCTCGCTGCAACGATCCTTCTGCATGCCAGTTTCCAAGAACTGCTCTCTGCAATAGTCCTTCTGCATCCCAATCTCCAACCTCTGCTCTCTGCTACAATCCTTGTTCACCCCAGTCTCCAACCTCTGCTCTCTTCAACATTTCTTCTGCACCCCAGGCTCAAACCTTTGCTCTCTGTAACTATCCTACTGCACCTCGGTCTCCAAACTCTCGTCTCTGTAGCGATCCTTCTGCACCTCATTCTCCAACCTCTGCTCTCAGCAACAGTCCTTCTACACCCAAGTCTCCAACCTCTGCTCACTGCAATGATTCTTCTGCATGCCAGTTTCCAAGAACTGCTCTCTGCAACAGTCCTTCTGCATCCCAGTCTCCAACATATGTTCTCTGCAACAGTCTTTCTGACCCCAGTCTCCAGCCTCTGCTCTCTGTAACATTTTTCTCGACCCCAGTTTCCAAACTCTTCTCTAGGTGACATTCCTTCTGCACCCCAGTCTCCACCCTCTGCTCTTTATAACAGTACTTCTGTACCACAGTCTCCAATCTCTGATCACTGCAACATTTCTTCTGCACCGCAGTCTCCAAACTGTGCTCTCTGTAACTGTATTTCTGACCCCAGTCTCCAAACTCTGCTCTCTGTAAAGATTTTTCTGCACCTCAGTCTCCAACCTCTGCTTTCTGAAACGATCCTCCTGCACCACAGTTTCCAAACTCTGCACTCTGTAACAGTCCTTCTACACCTAGTCTCCAACCTCTTCTCTCTGTACAAATCCTTCTGCACCTAAGTCTCCAAACTCAGCTCACTGTAACAGTCCTTCTGCACCTCAGTCTTTAAACTCTGCTCTCAGTAACAGGCTTACTGCACCACAGTCTCCAACCTCTACTCTCTGTAATAGTTCTTCTGCACCCCAATCTCGAATCTCTGCTCTCTGTAAAAGTCTTCTGCACCCCAGTCTCCAACCGCTTTTCTCTGCAACGATCCTTCTGAACCTCAGTTTCCAACCTCTGTTCTCTGCAACAGTCCTTCTGCATCCAGGTCTCCAGACTCTGATCTCTGTAAGATCTTTTTGCATCCCTTTCTCCAACCTCTCCTCTCTGTAACAGTCCTTCTGTACCCCAGTATCCAAACTCTCCTCTCTGTAATGGTCCTTCTGTACCGCAGTCTCCAAACTCTGCTCTCTGTATCAATCCTTCTGCACTTCAGTCTCTAATGTCTGCTCTCTGTAACAGTCCTTCTGCACCCTAGTCTCCAACATCCTCTCTCTACAACGGTCCTTCAAAGACTCCAAACTCTGCTCTCTCTAACAGTCCTTCTGTACTACAGTCTCCAAACTCTTCTCTCTATAACGGTCTTTCTGCACCCAAATTTCCAACCTCTGCTCTCTGTAACAGTCTTTCTAAGCCTCAGTCTGAAACTTCTGCTGTCTGCAAAAATCCTTCTGCACCCTAGTCTCCATTCTCTGCTCTCTGTATAAGGTCTTCTGCACCCCAGTCTCCAACTCTGCTCTGTGTAACAGGCCTTCTGCACCCCAGTCTCCAACCTCTTCTCTCTGCAATGATCCTTCTGCACTTCAGTCTCCAAAATCTGCTCTCTGCAACTGTCCTTCTAAAGCACAGTCTCAAACCTCTGCTCTCTGCAACACTCCTTATGCACCCAAGTCTACAACCTCTTCTATCTGCTACAGTACTTCTGCACCCCAGTCTCCAACCTCTGCTTTCTGTAGCGATCCGTCTGTACCTCATTCTCCAACCTCTGCTCTCTGCAACGATCCTTCTGCACCCCAGTCTCCATCCTCTGCTCTCTGTAATAATCCTTTTGCACCCCAGTGTCCAAACTCTCCTCTCTGTAAAAGTTTTTCTGCACCCATGTCTCAAAGCTCTGCACTCAGAAATGATCTTTCTGCACCTCAGTCTCCAACCTCTGTTCTCTTTAATACTCCTTCTGCACCCCAGTCTCCAACATCTGCTCTCTGCAATGATCCTTCTTCTCCCCATGCTCCAACCTCTGCTCTCTGCAACGGTCCTTCTACATCCCAGTTTCCTAAATCTTCTCTCTGTAACAGTGCTTCTGCACCTCAGTTTCCAAACTCTGCTCTCTGAAACAGTCCTTCTGCACCCCTGTCTTTAAAGTCTGCTCTAGAAACAGTTCCTCTGCCCAACAATCTCCAAATTCTGCTCTCTGTAACACTCCTTCTGCACCTCAGTCTTCAACCTCTGCTCTCTGTAAGGTCCTTCTGCAACCCATTCTCCAAACTCTGCTCTCTGTAAGAGTCTTCTGCACCCCAGTCTCCAAACTCTGCTCTCTGTAACAGGCCCTCTGCACCTCAGTCTTCAAACTCTGCTCTGTGTAATAGGCCTTCGGCACCCCAGTCTCCAACATCTGCTCTCTGCAACAATCCTTCTTCTACCCAGTCTCCAAACTCTGCTCTCTGTAAAAGTCTTTTTGTATCTCAGTCTCCAACCTTTTCTCTTTGTAACGGTCCATCTGCTAACCAATTGCCAAACCCAGCTTTCTGTAATAGTCCTTCTGCACCCCAGTCTCCAAACTCTTCTCTCTTCAACGATCTTTCTGCACCTCAGTCTCCAACCTCTGCTGTCTGTAAAAGTCTTTCTGCATCTCAGTCTCCATTCTTTGCTCTCTGTAATTGTCCTTCTGCAGACCAGTTTCCAAATCTTCTTTCTGTAACAATCATTCTGCACCTTTGTCTCCAACACCTGCTATCTGTAATAGTCCTTCTGCACCCCAGTCTCCAACGCCTGCTCTATGCAATAGTCCTTCTGCACCCCAGTCTCCAAACTCTGCTCTCTGTAACAGTCCTTCTGTACGGAAGTCTCCAACCTCTTCTTTCTATTACGATTTTTCTGCACCCAAATTTCCAACCTCTGCTCTCTGTAACAGTACTTCTAAGCCTCAGTCTAAAACTTCTGCTTTCTACAACAATCCTTCTAAACAGCAGTCTCCAAACTGTGAAATCAGTAACAATCCTTCTGCACCCCAGTCTCCAACATCTGCTCTCTGTAACAGATTTTCTGCAACCCACTCTCTAAACTCTGCTCTCTGTAACAGGCCTTCTGCACCACAATCTCCAACCTCTTCTCTCTGCAAAAGCCCTTCTGTACCCCAGTCTCCAACCTCTGCTCTCTGCAACAATCCTTCTGAATCCTAGTCTCCAAGGTCTGCTCTCTGTGAGATCCTTCTGCACACCGTTTTTCAAACTTTGCTCTCTGTAACAGTCATTCTGCAAATCAGTCTCCAACCACATCACTCTGCAACGGCCCTTGTGCACCCCAGTATCAAACCTCTGTTCTCTGCAGCTGTCCTTCTGCACCACAGGCTACACACTCTGCTCTCAGTAACAGTGCTTCTGCACCCCAGTCTCCAAACTCTACTTTCAGTATCAGTTATTCTTCACACCAGTCTAAGACCTCTGCTCTCTGTAAAAGTCCTTCTGCACCTAAGTCTCCAACGTCTGCTCTCTGCAACGGTCCTTTTACACCCCAGTCTCCAAACTCTACTCTCTGCTACAGTCCTTCTGCACCCCATACTCCAACCTCTTCTCGCTGCAACAATCGTTCTCCACCCCAGTCTCCAAGTTCTACTCTCTGAAACACTCCTTCTGCAACCCAGTCTCGAACATCTGCTCTCTGCAACAGTCCTGCACCTCAGGCTTCAACCTCTGCTCTCTGCAATGATCCTTCTGCACCTCAGTCTCCAACCTCTGCTCTTTGTAACAGTCCTTCTGCACCTCAGTCTCCAAACTCTGCTCTCTATAATATCCTTCTGCACACCAGTCTCCAAACTGTAATATCTGTAACAGGCGTTCTGCACCCCAGTCTCCAACCTCTGCTCTCTGCAAGAATCTTTCTGCACTCCAGTCTCCAAGTTCTGCTCTCTGAAAGAGTCCTTCTGCATCCCACTCTTGAACATCTGCTCTCTGAAATAGTCCTTCTGAACCTAAGTCTGAAAACTCTGCTCTCTGCAACAATCATTCTGCAACACAGTCTCAAAACTCTGCTCTCTGTAACAGTCCTTCTGCACCTCAGTTTCCAAGCTCTGCTCTCTATAATATCCTTCTGCAACCCAGTCTATAAACTGTGCTATCTGTAATAGTCCTTCTGCATCCCAGTCTCCAACCTCTGCTCTCTGCAACAGTCCTTCTACACCCCAGTCTCCAAGCTCTTCTCTCTATAACAGTCCTTCTACACATAAGTGTCCAACCTCTGCTCTCTGTAACAGTCCTTCTGCACATAAGTGTCCAACCTCTGCTCTCTGTAACGATCCTTCTGCACCTCATGTCCAAACTCTGCTCTCTGTAACAGGCATTCTGCACCACAGTCTCCAACATCTGCTTTCTATAACAGTTCTTCTGAACCCCAGTCTCCAAACTCTGCTCTCTGTAACACTCCTTCTGTACCCCAGTATCCATCCTCTGCTGTCTGTAAGAATCCTTTGACACCCCTGTCTCCAACCGCACCTCTCTGTAAAAGTACTTCTGCACCTCAGTAGCCAACCTCTGCAATCAATAACGGTCCTTCTGCACCCCAGTCTCCAACCTCTTCTCTCTGTATCAGTCCTTCTGCACCCAGGTCTCCAAACTCTGCTCTCTGCAACATTTCTTCTGCACCCCAGTCTCGAACCTGTGCTCTCTGTGACAGTCCATCTGCACCCCAGTCTCCAACATCTGGTCTCTGCAACGATCCTTCTTCTATCCAGTCTCCAAACTCTGCTCTCTGTAAAAGTTCTTTTGTATCGCATTCTCCAAACTCTTCTCTTTGTAACGGTCCATCTGCTTTCCAATTTCCAACCTCTGCTTTCTGTAACAGTCCTTTGGCACCCCCGTCTCCAAACTCTTCTCTCTGCAACGATCCTTCTGCACCTCAGTCTCCAACATCTGCTCTCTGTAAAAGTCCTTCTGCACCTCAGTCTCCATTCTTTGCTCTTTCTAATGGTCCTTCTGCACCCCAGTCTACAATCTCTGCTCTCTGTAACAATTCTATTGCACCTCTGTCTTCATCGTCTGCTCTCTGAAACAGTCCTTCTGTACCCCAGTCTCCAAATTCTGCTCACTGTAACAGTCCGTCTGTACCGCAGTCTTTAACCTCTTCTCTCTATAACGGTACTTCTGCACACCAAATGCCAACCTCTGTTTTCTGCACATAAGTCTGAAAACTCTGCTATCTAAAACAATCATTCTGCAACACAGTCTCCAAACTCTGCTCTCTGTAACAGTCCTTCTGCACCTCAGTCTCCAAACTCTGCTCTCTATAATATCCTTCTGCAACCCAGTGTATATACTGTGCTATCTGTAACATTCCTTCTGCACCCCAGTCTCCAACATCTGCTCTCTGTAACAAGCCTTCAGCACCCCAATCTCCAACCTCTGCTCTCTGTAACAGGCCTTCTTCACCCCAGTCTCCAACCTCTTCTCTCTGAA
This sequence comes from Ictidomys tridecemlineatus, assembly GCF_052094955.1. Lineage (NCBI taxonomy): Eukaryota > Metazoa > Chordata > Mammalia > Rodentia > Sciuridae > Ictidomys > Ictidomys tridecemlineatus. Next base: position 24,372 of record NW_027521161.1, on the reverse strand, counting down.
ACGACAATTCTGCACCTCAGTCTCCAACCTCTGATATCTGCTACAGTCCTTCTGCCATCAGTATCCAACGTCTGCTCTCTCTAAGATCCTTCTGCACCCCAGTGTCCGAACTCTGTCTCTGTAACAGTCCGTCTGCACCCCAGTATCTAACCTCTGCTCTCTGTAGCGATCCGTCTGTACCTCATTCTCCAACCTCTTCTCTCTGCAACGATCCTTTTGCACCCCAGTCTCCATCCTCTGCTCTCTGTAATAATCCTTTTGCACCCCAGTCTCCAACCTCTCCTATCTGTAAAAGTCTTTCTGCAACCAAGTCTCAAAGCTCTGCACTCAGAAATGATCTTTCTGCACCTCAGTCTCCAACGTCTGCTCTCTGTAAGGTTCTTCTGCAACCCATTCTCCAAACGCTGCTCTCTGTAAGAGTCTTCTGTACCCCAGTCTCCAAACTCTTCTCTTTGTAACAGGCCCTCTGCACCTCAGTCTTCGAACTCTGCTCTGTGTAACAGGCCTTCTGCACCCCAATCTTCAACATCTGCTCTCTGCAATGATCCTTCTTATACCCAGTCTTCAAACTCGGCTCTCTGTAAAAGTCCTTTTGTATCACAGTCTCCAACCTCTTCTCTTTGTAATGGTCCATCTGCTAACCAATTGCCAACCACTGCTTTCTGTAGTAGTCCTTCTGCACTCCAGTCTCCAAACTCTTCTCTCTTCAACGATCTTTCTGCACCACAGTCTCCAAACTCTTCTCTCTGCAAAAGTCCTTCTATACCCTAGTCTCCAACCTCTGCTCTCTGCAACACTCCTTCGGCATCCCAGTCTCCAACGTCTGCTCTGTGTGAGATTCTTCTGCACACCATTTTCCAATCTTTGCTCTCTGTAACAGTCATTCTGCAAATTAGTCTCCAACCTCATCACTCTGAAACGGCCCTTGTGCACCCCAGTATCAAACCTCTGTTCTCTGCAGCTGTCCTTCTGAACCACAGGCTACACACTCTGATCTCAGTAACAGCCCTTCTGCACCCCAGTCTCCAAACTCTACTTTCAGTATCAGTTATTCTTCACCCCAGTCTAAGACCTCTGCTCTCTGTAACAGTCCTTCTGCACATAAGTGTCCAAACTCTGCTCTCTGTAACGATCCTTCTGCACCTCATGTCCAAACTCTGCTCTCTGTAACAGGCCTTCTGCACCACAGTCTCCAACCTCTGCTTTCTGTAACAGTTCTTCTGAACCCCAATCTCCAAACTCTGCTCTCTGTAACACTCCTTCTGTACCCCAGTCTCCTTCCTCTGCTGTCTGTAAAAATCCTTTGACACCCCTGTCTCCAAACTCACCTCTCTGTAAAAGTACTTCTGCACCTCAGTATCCAACCTCTGCAATCAATAACGGTTCTTCTGCACCCCAGTCTCCAACCTCTTCTCTCTGTATCAGTCCTTCTGCACCCAGGTCTCCAAACTCTGCTCTCTGCAACATTTCTTCTGCACCCCAGTCTCGAACCTGTGCTCTCTGTGACAGTCCATCTGCACCCCAGTCTCCAACATCTGGTCTCTGCAACGATCCTTCTTCTATCCAGTGTCAAACTCTGCTCTCTGTAAAAGTTCTTTTGTATCGCATTCTCCAAACTCTTCTCTTTGTAACGGTCCATCTGCTCCCCAATTGCCAACCTCTGCTCTCTGCAACAGTCCTTCTGCACCCCAGTCTCCAACCTCTTCTCTCTGCAACAGTCCTTCTACACCCCAGTCTTGAACCACTGCTCTCTGCAATGATCCTTCTGTATCTGAGTCTCCAACGTCTGCTCTCTGCAACAGTCCTTCTGCACCCCAGTCTCCAACCTCTGCTCTCTGCTACAGTTCTTCTGCACCCCAGTCTCCAACCTCTGCTCTCTGCAACATTTCTTGTGCACCCCAGTCTCCAACCTGTGTTCTCTGTAACGGTCCTGTTGCAACCCAGTCTCCAAACTCTGCTCTCTATAGCGATACTTCTGCACCTCAGTCTTCAACCTCTGCTCTCTGCAACGATCCTTCTCCACCTAAATCTCCAAGTTGTGCAATCTGTAACGGTCCTTCTGTGCCCCAGTCTCCAACATCTGCTTTATCTATCATTACTTCTGCACCCCAGTCTTCAACCTCTACTCAATATAACAGTCTTTCTGCACCTCAGTCTCCAACCTCTGCTTTCTGCAACAGTCCTTCTGCACCCAAGTCTCCAAATACTGCTCTCTCCAACATTCCTTCTGCACACCAGTCTCCAACCTGTGCTTTCTGCAACGATTCTTCTGCACCTCATTCTCCAACCTCTGCTCTCTGCAAAGATCCTTCTGCACACCAGTCTCCAAACTCTGCTCTCTGCAACAGTCCTTGTGAATCCGAGTCTCCAACATATTCTCTCTGCAAATGTTCTACTGTACCTCAGTCTGAAAACTCTGCTCTCTGCAATAATCCATCTGCAGCCCAGTCTCCAAACTCTGCTCTATGTAACAGTCCTTCTGTACCTCAGTCTCCAATCTCTGCTCTATGAAACAGTCCATCTGCACACAAGTCTCAAAAATCTGCTCTCTAAAACAGTCTTTCTACACCCAGACTTTAACCTCTGCTGTCTTCAACAGTCCATCTACACCCCAGTCTCTATACTCTGCTCACCCCAACGATCCTTCTGCACCCAGATCTCCAACGTCTGCTCTCTGCACCAGTCCTTCTGTACCTCAGTCTCAACCTCATCTCTCTGTAAGAACCTTCTGAAACCCAGTTTGCAAACTCTGCTCTCTGTAACAGTCCTTCTGCACCCCAGTCTCCAACCTCGTCTCTCTGTAACAGGCCTTGTGCACACCAGTGTTCAAACTCTGCTCTCTGTAACAGGACTTCTGCACCCCAGTCTCTACACTCTACTCTGTGCAAGGATCTTTCTGGATCCCAGTCTCCAACATCTGCTCTCTACAACAGTCCATCTTCCCCCAGTCTCCAACCTCTGCTCTCTGCAAGATCCTTCTGCACACCAGTCTCCAAATGTTGCTCGCTGTAACAGTACTTCTGCAACCCAGTCTCCAAACTCTGCTCTCTGTAACAATAATTCTACACCTCAGTCTCCAACCTCTGCTCTCTACAACAGTCCTTCTGCACCCCAGTCTCTAACCTGTGGTCTCTGCAACAGTCCTTCTGCACCTAAGTCTTAAAACGCTGTTCTCTGCTACTATCCTTTTGCACCTCAGTCTCCAAACTCTACGCTCTGTAACGGTCCCTCTGTACCCCAATTTCAAAAATCTGCTTTCTGTAACAGTCCTTCTGCACCTCAGTAACAAAACTCTGCTCTCTGTAACAGTCTTGCTGCACTTCAGTCTCCAAACTCTGCTCTCTGTTACAGTCCTTCTGCACCTCAGTCTGATACCTCTGCTCCCTACACTATTCTTCTGCACCCCAGTCTCCAATCACTGCTCTCTGTAACATTCGTCCTGCACCACAGTCACAAACCATTGCTCTCTGTAAGATCCTTCTGCAACCCAGCCTCAAAACTCTGCTCTCTATAACAGTCCTTCTGCAACCCAGTCTCCAACCTCTGCTCACTGTAGCAGGCCTTATGCACCCCAGTCTTCAAACTCTGCTCTCTGAAACAGTCCTTCTTAACGCCAGTCTGCAACCTCTGCTCTCTGTATCGGTCCTTCTGCACCCCAGTCTCACACCTCTGATTTCTGTATGATAATTCTTCACCCCAGTCTCCAACGTCAGCTCTGTGTAACAGTCCTTCTGCATCTCAGTCTCCAACCTCTGCTCTCTGCAACAGTCCTTCTATACCCTAGTCTCAAACCTCTGCTTTCTGCAACATTCCTTCTGCACCCCAGTCTCCAACCTGTGCTCTCTGTAATAGTCCATCTGCATCGCAGTCTCCCACCTCTTATCTCTTTAGCGATCCTTCTGTAGCCCAGTCTCCACCTCTGCTCTCTTCACCGATTCTTCTGCAACTCAGTCTCCAATCTCTGCTCTCTTCTACGATCCTTCTGCACCCTAGTCTCCAACCTCTGCTCACTTTAACTGTTTTTCTGCACCTCAGAATCCAACTTTTGCTCTCTGCAACCGTCCTTATTCACCCCTGTCTCCAACCTCTGCTCTCTGCAATGATCCTTATGCACCCCAGTCTCCAATGTCTCCTCTCCTTAACACTCCTTCTGCACTGCAGTCTCTAACCTCTATTCTCTGTAAGGTCGTTCTGCACCCCAGTTTCCAAACTTTGCTCTCTGTAACATTCCTTCTCCAACCCAGTCTACAACCTCTTCTTTCTTCATCAGTCCTGCTGCAACCCAGTCTCCAACATCTGTTCTCTGCATCAGTCCTTCTACTCCACAGTCTCCAACCTCTGCTCTCTGTAACAGTCCTTCTGTACCGCAGTCTCTAATCTCAGCTCCCTGTAATGGTCCTTCTGCACCCCAGTCTCAAACCTCTGCTTTCTGTATAAGTCCTTCTGATCCACGGTTTCCAAACTCTACTCTCTGTAACAGTCCTTCTGCACCTGTCTTCAACCTCTGAACTCTGCAACCTTACTTCTGCACCCCATTCACTAACATCTGCTCTATGTAACCCCATTCACTAACATCTGCTCTATGTAACAGTCCTTCTGCACCCCATTCTCTAACCTCTGCTCTCTGTAACAGTCCTCCTTTATTGCAGTATCCGAACTCTGCTTTCTGCAACGGTCCTTCTGCACCCCAGTCTCCAATCACTGCTCTCTGTAACATTCGTCCTGCACCACAGTCACAAACCATTGCTCTCTGTAAGATCCTTCTGCAACCCAGCCTCAAAACTCTGCTCTCTATAACAGTCCTTCTGCAACCCAGTCTCCAACCTCTGCTCACTGTAGCAGGCCTTATGCACCCCAGTCTTCAAACTCTGCTCTCTGAAACAGTCCTTCTTAACGCCAGTCTGCAACCTCTGCTCTCTGTATCGGTCCTTCTGCACCCCAGTCTCACACCTCTGATTTCTGTATGATAATTCTTCACCCCAGTCTCCAACGTCAGCTCTGTGTAACAGTCCTTCTGCATCTCAGTCTCCAACCTCTGCTCTCTGCAACAGTCCTTCTATACCCTAGTCTCAAACCTCTGCTTTCTGCAACATTCCTTCTGCACCCCAGTCTCCAACCTGTGCTCTCTGTAATAGTCCATCTGCATCGCAGTCTCCCACCTCTTATCTCTTTAGCGATCCTTCTGTAGCCCAGTCTCCACCTCTGCTCTCTTCACCGATTCTTCTGCAACTCAGTCTCCAATCTCTGCTCTCTTCTACGATCCTTCTGCACCCTAGTCTCCAACCTCTGCTCACTTTAACTGTTTTTCTGCACCTCAGAATCCAACTTTTGCTCTCTGCAACCGTCCTTATTCACCCCTGTCTCCAACCTCTGCTCTCTGCAATGATCCTTATGCACCCCAGTCTCCAATGTCTCCTCTCCTTAACACTCCTTCTGCACTGCAGTCTCTAACCTCTATTCTCTGTAAGGTCGTTCTGCACCCCAGTTTCCAAACTTTGCTCTCTGTAACATTCCTTCTCCAACCCAGTCTACAACCTCTTCTTTCTTCATCAGTCCTGCTGCAACCCAGTCTCCAACATCTGTTCTCTGCATCAGTCCTTCTACTCCACAGTCTCCAACCTCTGCTCTCTGTAACAGTCCTTCTGTACCGCAGTCTCTAATCTCAGCTCCCTGTAATGGTCCTTCTGCACCCCAGTCTCAAACCTCTGCTTTCTGTATAAGTCCTTCTGATCCACGGTTTCCAAACTCTACTCTCTGTAACAGTCCTTCTGCACCTGTCTTCAACCTCTGAACTCTGCAACCTTACTTCTGCACCCCATTCACTAACATCTGCTCTATGTAACCCCATTCACTAACATCTGCTCTATGTAACAGTCCTTCTGCACCCCATTCTCTAACCTCTGCTCTCTGTAACAGTCCTCCTTTATTGCAGTATCCGAACTCTGCTTTCTGCAACGGTCCTTCTGCACCCCAGTCTCCAATCTCTGCTTTCTGTATCAGTTTTTCTGAACACCAGTCTCCAAATTCTGCTCTCTGTAACAGTCCTTCTGAAACTCAGTCTCCATATTCGGCTCTCTGCAACAGTCCTTCTGCACCCAAGTCTCCAACACCTGCTCGCTGCAGCAGTCCTTCTTCATCCCATTCTCTAAACTCTGCTATCTGCAACAGTCCTTCTGCACTCCAGTCTCCAACCTCGGCTCTCTGCAACAATCCTTCTGCAACTCTGTCTCCACCTCTGCTCTCTGCAATGCTCTTTCTGCACCTCAATCTCCAACCTCTGCTCTCTGTAAGGGTATTTATACACCCGAGTCTCCAACCTATGCTTTATGTATCAGTCCTTCTGCACCAAAATATCCAACCTGTGCTCTGTGTAACTGTCTCTCTGCACCTTAGTCCCCAAACCCTGCTCTCTGCTACAGTCTTTCTAGACCCCGGTCTCAAACCTCTGCTCTCTGTAACAATTCTTCTGCACTCAAGTTTCCAATCTCTGCTCTCTGCAACAGTCCTTCTACATCCCAGTCTTCAACCTCTTCTCTGTGTAACAGTCCTTCTGCACCCCAGTCTCCAACCTCTACTCTCTGTAACAGTCCTTCTGCACCATATTCTCCAACCTCTGCTCTCTGTAACAGTCTTTGTATACCGCAGTCTACAACCTCTACTCTCTTTAACAGTCCCAATGCACCCCAATTTCCAACCTCTGCTTTCTGTAACAGTCCTTCTGCACCTCAGTCACCGAACTCTGCTCTCTGTAACCATCCTTCTGCACCTCAGTCTTCAACCTCTGCTCTCTGTAACAGTCCTTTCGCACCTCAGGCTGAAACCTCTGCTCTCTGCACGATCCTTCTGCACCCCAATCTCCAACCACTGCTCTCTGTAACAGTTGTCCTGCACCACAGTCACCAAACTCTGTTCTCTGAAACGGTCCTTCTGCACGCCAGTCTCCAACCTCTGCTCTCTGTAGCAGGCCTTCTGCACCCCACTCTCCAAACTCTGCTCTCTGAAACAGTCCTTCTGCACGCCAGTCTCCAACCTCTTCTCTCTATAAGGGTCCTTCTGCACGCCAGGCTCCCACCTCAGCTTTCTGTACCATAATTCTTCATCCCAATCTACAACGTCTTCTCTGTGTAACAGTAATTCTTCATCTCAGTCTCCAAACTCTGCTCTGAGCAACAGTCCTTCTGCACCCCAGTCTCTAACCTCTGCTTTCCGCAACATTCCTTCTGTACCCCAGTCTTTAACCTGTTCTCTCTGTTACAGTCCTTTGGCACCCCATTCTCCCACTACTGCTCTCTGTAACGATCCCTCAGAAAAAAGGTATGAAATGGTTGGGAGATCTGAAAGAAAAAAGGAAAATAGGGCAGGTGACACCACCCCATATATGGAAACCCTAGCTTTCCTAAAAACAGAAGCTCATTCCATGCCACTGTGACCCACATTCAGGAACAGCTGTCTAGGAGCCTGCACACACAGCTGCTGGCACCAAGGAGATTGGTTCCTGCCTCTACAGGGCTGGTTTGCTGCTGCTGCTATGGGATCCAAAACAACCTGATTTCTTTCTTTCCTTTCTTCCTCTCTACCTAGTGTTTGGCTAATCTTCACAGAACCTCTTAAAATTGAGGCCTGCAGTCGGGGAGTGTGGGAAACGAGGTAATCATACTTTCTGTCCCTCTGATGTGGGGAGAACACAGAAGGACAGAGGTGGTGCTGAACACCCACACAAGGTGTCCAACACACTTGATCCCGAAAGTGGGAAAAGGGTGTTTGTGAAAAGAGAGGAGAGAAAGAAGTCTCAGAGATTTTAAAAGCGGGAGATGGAGTTGAAGCTCCGGATACAGACTCTCTAACCAGGTGCCTACAAGTCGCTGGGAGGCATCTTTTTTCAGATGACTGTATACTCCAGTTTGAAGATTGGTCTAGACTTTGATCATGCAAAGGAATGCACACACTCCAGCCAGCTTCCTCAGGGCACTCTGGACCTAGTTGCTTCTCAGGCTGTGAATGACGGGGCTCAACAGGGGGCTCACCACACAGAAGAGCACAGAGACCAGGGTGTCCATGTTCAGCCTTCTCTGGGCCTGTCATATTGGAAGTTGGCTGTTCCATAAAAGACCACCACGACAGTGAGAGGGGACGCACAGGTGGAGAAGGCCACCATGATGAGTTCATAAGAGCCTGCAGTTAAGAGGCAGGGGCTCAGGCCCATGGTGGCACTGACAACGTGGAGCCCAGACTCGTTTACAGAGGTGTCTTAGCAGGAGAGCTTCAGGAGCAATGGGGTGTCACAGAGAAAGTGGCTGAACTGGTGGGGCCCACACAGAGTGAGTGTGATGGCCAGCACCGTGTTTGTGACAAAATTCACCAGCCCACACAGCCAGGACCCAGTCACCAGGCCAACACAGACCTTCACACTCATGATGACTGGGTACTGAGGAGGACGGCAGGTGGCCACACAGCAGTCATACTGGCCACACAGCCAGTAAGAAGCCTTCTGTGCAAGAACTTGTCACCAAGAAGAAGATTTGCGAAAGGCATCCCTCATAAGAAATGGCCTTCTTGTCCCAGAAGAAGTTCACCAGCAGTACTGGGAGGGTGGTGGATGTGTAACAGACGTCCAAGAAGCTCAAATTGCTGAGGAAAATGTACATTGGAGTGTGGAGAGCAGGACTGACCCTGGTGTCCACTTTTATGTGCATGTTCCCCAGGAGAGTGGTCAGGTAAAAGACCAGAAAGAGCAGGAAGAAGCAGCCCTGTAGGTTGGAGTGGTTGAAAAATCCCAAGAAGATGAATTCACTGACAAATGATTGATTGCTCATTTCCAATGTTGTCATAGCTACAAAACAGAGAAAAAGAGACCATAATGAAAATGGACTGAGAGCACCCCAAACAGGCTTGTTTATCTGCAGCAACATGGCAAATAATATCGAATGAAAAGCAGCCTGGAGACTGATAACCTGTGGGACTGGTCTCAGGGAATCATACCCATGGAGCTGCACACATTTTCAGGGGAGATGGTGGGTGGGAGTAACCAGAGAATTGCTAGAAGCCAACAGAAAGCCATTCGACCTCATCATGGTGTGAAGTCATTTCTCACTGTCTCAGTAATCTCAGTCACCTGTTGTCTTTTTATGTATACATAGGATTTTTGGAGAAGTTCATTTTCATTGCAAATGTTAAGAAAAAAATTTACAAAGCAGAGTCATCATCTGCAGAAGCAGTCGGTGTTGCCTTCAGTGTTTTCCAATGTAGAGTTTTTCTCATTTTACATCAATCTTGATGTCTGTGTTGGGAAAGACAGAAGTTAACTATTACTGTACAATGCTGAAATTATCAGGGCCAGAGCAAAATAGAGGAAAGATGTTGATGAAGTAGGGTTGGACTGGCTATCTTAAGTGTACAGGGAAGATCAGTAGAGTAGAAGGAGAATGAGAGGGCGGAGAGGTTTGGGAAGGGATGAAATGTGAAAGGTCTTTACGCAGATCATGTTATGTGCACATGGAAGTCTACCACAGGGGACTGTACCTGTATGTATATGTAGAAAGCACCAGTCAGAAATTAACAGATAAATAACCCAAAGAAAGATCAGTAGAGAAAGGAGAATGGGGGCGGGAAGGGGAGAGAGATGGGGGGTGGGAAATGAAAGGAGTAAATCAGATTCCATGCACGTAGGATCTTTTCCAAATCAACCCAACTTCTATGTATAACTATTATGCTCTAATAAAAAGTTTAAGAAGATGACATGATCCTATCAGCAAAGAGTGAGATTTGAATTCTTCTTGACCTATTTGTATTCCTTTAATTTCTTTCTTTTGTCCAATGGCTCTGGAAATTTCAAGGATGAAGTTGAATAGAAGTGGTGAAAGAGGAGGCACCCTGTCTTCTTCCACTTTTTAGAGTGAAGGCTTTTATCCTTTCTCCACTTAGAATGATGCTTCCTTGGGTTTAGCATAGATAGCTTTTACAATGCTTTTACAAAGGTCCTTCTGTCCCTAGTGTTTCTACTGTTTTGACAGGTAGTGGTGCTATATTTTGTTAAATGCTTTTTCTGCATCTATTGAGATGATCAATAAACTTACATCTCTCTTAAATAAACTTAATCTCTCCCCTTTGGCTAAACATTCAGATCATCTACATTCCTATAAATATTTTAATGAACATTTTTCTACATAAACATATGTGACCATTTTGAAATATCTCATCAGAATAAAATTTAAATCTGACATAAAAGAAATTGTTGTGCAGTTTCTATTTTAAACTAGCTCATGGGAGAAATTATATTAAGTGAAATAAGCCAGACACATAAAGAGAAATAGCAGTTTTTCACTTCTTTGTGGAAGCTAAAAAGTTGATCTCAGAGAAGTAGGGAGTAGAGCGGTGGTTATTGGAGCCTGGGAGAGAATCACAAAAATCATTGTGAGTCTGATTTCTCAAAGACACATGTGAAGTACTGCCTGAAACATGCCCTCTGAGTGTGGTCTTTAAAAAAAATAAGAGTGGACTTCTAACAGGGTCCTCAGAAAATCTCTCTTCTCTCCTCTGTGGGCAGCAGGAGGTCCATGGGTCTGGCTGCCTAGGAGCTAGCTGTGGTGTGCAAATGGGCAGGACCAGGACGGCTGGAGAATCTCAATAATCACTAGTAGACCACATTCTAGGTGAGGGCAGGCTAGAAACAGGCCATCCAGAAGGAAATGGCTTGAGCTATGAAAATGACAGAATCTGTGGATTTAGGAAACAGTTGTGGGTCCAAGCCACTCATAACACCTACTCCCTGGGTCAGTCCATGGTTGCCACAGTTACTACAGGCCTGACCAGAACAACCCGGAGGGGGAGATGCACTCTGGCCTCCTAGCTTGGAGGTTTGGTCTGGGACCAGCTGACCCATTGCTGCCGGCCTGAGATGAGGTGGGACGCCGAAATGGAAGAAAACAAGGGGGGAAGCGTCCCTAGCTCATGGCAGCCAGAAGGTTGGGGTGGGGGAGGGGACAGGAGGAGACAGTTCGCAGGGGACAAGATGTGATTCTCCAGGGCATGTCCCGGCCACACTTCACCTGCCCACACTCCTATCAGTACAGTGGGCCTTTCAGATAATTAACCTACAAAATGGATGGATCCACAGATTAGGTCACAAGTCTCACAGTCTAAACATTTCACCTCTGAACACTGCTGCTGTGGCTGACCCTGAGCTTTTGGTGGCGGGATACCTTATTTCTAAGCCATAGTAGTCTCTACAGTCCATGTGCTTTCATGTAGTCTGTGAGAGTAATAGGGTGCCAAAACAAGATTAAAAGGAAATATCTGGTAACTGAAGATGTGACATTTGGAGCTTGGGGAAAAGCTCTGAAGAGGAGCCCTGGGTGGAGCACTTTAAAGTCCTGGTAACGAGGACACAAGAGGGCATCTGGTCTGTGGGGTAGCTGAGTGGCAGTGGGATCACTCATTAAAACATATAAAAAAATAAGAAGGAGCGTGTCTGGGGAGAGGAAATGAGGAAGGGAGGTTGGGCCTCGAGTCTGGGTACCTGCGGGGTCTCCCCAAGAAGATTCCAGGAGGCAGTGGGACAGATTCCCAGGAGATAGGCCTGGGAGTCATGGCTTAGAGTGACTGTGAAAGTCACAGGTGCTCACAAAGCCAAAAGAGAGCAGGGTGAGGAGAGAGGGCCTGATGGACTGTATGGAAGAGAAGGTGCCAGAAGGAGGCTCACCAGCTATCAGCAATCATTCTGCACCACAGTGTCAAAGCTCTTCTCTCTGTACCAGGCCTTCTGCACCCCAGTCTAAGACCTCTGCTCTCTATAACAGTCCTTCTGCACCCCAGTCTACAACTTCTGCTCCCTGCAACAATCCTTCTTCACCCCAGTCTCCAAGTTCTGCTCTCTGAAACACTCTTTCTGCACCCCAGTCTCGAACATCTGCTCTCTGCAACAGTCCTTCTGCACCTCAGTCTGAAAACTCTGCTCTCTGCAACAATCATTCTGCACCCCAGTCTCCAACCTCTACTCTCTGTTACAGTCCTTCTACACCTCAGTCTCCAAACTCTGCTCTCTATAATATCCTTCTGCACACCAGTCTTCAAACTGAGATATCGGTAACAGGCCTTCTGCACCCCAGTCTCCAAATTCTGCCCCCTGCAAGAAAACTTCTTCACCCCAGTCTCCTAGTTCTGCTCTCTGAAAGAATTCTGCACCCCATTCTCGAAGATCTACTATCCACAACAGTCCTTCTGCACATAAGTCTGAAAACTCTGCTCTCTGTAACAGTCCTTCTGCACCTCAGTCTCCAAACTCTGCTCTCTATAATATCGTTCTGCACACCAGTCTCCAAACTGTGATATCTGTAACAGGCCTTCTGCACCAGAGTCTCCAAACTCTGCTCCCTGCAAGAATCCTTCTTCACCCCAGTCTGCAAACTCTGCTCTCTGTAACAGGCCTTCAACACCCCAGTCTCCAAACTCTGCTCTCTGTAACACACCTTCTTCACCCCAGTCTCCAAACCCTCCTCTCTGAAACGATCATTCTGCACCTCAGTCTCTAACCTCTGCTCTCTGTAACAGTCCTTCTGCACCTCAGTCTCCAACCTCTGCTCTCTGTAACAGTCCTTGTGCACCCCAGTCAAATATCTATGCTCTCTGCAACATTTCTTCTGCACCCCAGTAACCAACCTATGCTCTCTGTTACTGTCCTTCTGCACCCCAGTCTCCAAACTCTGCTCTCTTTAAGATCCTTCTGCAACTCAGTCTCCAACCTCTGCTCTCTGCAACGATACTTCTGCACCCCAGTCTTCAAATTCTGCTCTCTGTTACAGTCTTTCTGCACCTCAGTCTATAACCTCTGCTCTCTGTAAAAATCTTTCTGCAACTCAATCTCCAACCTCTGCTCCCTGTAACAGTCCTTCTGCAACTCAGTATCCAACCTCTGCTCTCTGTAATGATCCTTCTGCACCTCAGTCTCCAAACAATGCTCTCTGTAACAGGCCTTCTGCACTGCAGTCTTCAACCTCTGCTCTCTGTAAGAGTTTTTCTGCAACCCAGTCTTCAAGCTCTACTCTCTGTTACAGTCCTGCTGCACCCGAATCAAAACTATGCACTCTGTAACAATCCTTCTGAACCCCAGTCTCAAAACTCTGCTCTCTTTAACAGTTCTTCAGAACCAGAATCTCCAAACTCCGCTCTCCGTAACACTCCTTATGAAACCCGGTCTCCATCCTCTGCTCTCTTTAAGAATCCTTCTGCACCCCAGTCTCCAACCTCTGCTCTTTGTAAAAGTCCTTCTGCACCTCAGACTCCAACCTCTGCTCTCTGTAACGATTCTTCTGCACCTCAGTCTCCAACCTCTGCTCTTTGGAACAGTCCTTCTGCATCCCAGTCTCCAACATTTGCTCTCTGCAATGATCCTTCTTCTCCCCAGGTTCCACCCTCTGCTCTCTGCAATGGTTTTTCTGTACCCCAGTCTCCAAACTCTGCTCTTTGTAACAGTCCTTCTGTACCGCAATCTCCAAACTCTTCTCTCTGTAACGGTCCTTCTGAACCCCAATTGCCAAACTCTTCTTTCTATTAATAGTGCTTCTGCACCTCAGACACCAACTTTTGCTATCTGTAACAGTCCATCTGCACCTCAGTCTGAAACCTCTGCTCTATGCAACTATCCTTCTGTACCCCAGTCTACGAAATGTGCTATCTGTAACAGTCCTTTTGAACCCCAGTCTCCATACTCTGCTCTCTGTAAAACGCCTTCTGCACTTCAGTTTCCAAACTCTGCTCTCTGTAACAGGCCTTCTGCACTCCAGTCTCCAAACTCTTCTCTCTACAACGATCTTTCTGGACCTCAGTTTCCAACCTCTACTCTCTGCAACAGTTATTCTGCACCCAAGTCTCCAACCTCTGCTCTCTGTATAAGTCCATATGCACACCAGTATCCAACATCTGCTCTCTGTAACAATCTTAGGCACCTAAATATCCAACTTCAGCTGTCTGCATCGGTCCTTCTGCACCCCAGTCTCCAAACTCTGATCTCTGCAACAGTCCTTCTGCTCCACAGTCTCCAAAGTCTGCTTTCTGTATAAGTTCTTCGGTACCCCAGTCTCCAAACTCTGCTCTCCGTAACAGTCCTTCTGCAACCTAGTCTCCAACCTCTACTCTCTGCAACATTTCTTCTGCACCCCAGTCTCAAACCTGTACTCTCTGTAACTGTCCTTCTGCACCCCAGTCTCCAACATGTGCTCACTGTAAGTATAATTCTCCACCATATTCTCCAACCTTTGCCCTCCTCAACGATCATTCCGCACCTCAGTCTCCAAACTCTGCTCTCGGCAACGATCCTTCTGCACCCCAGTCTTCAACCACTGGTCTCTGTAACAGTCCTTATGCAGCTCAGTCTCCAATCTATGCTCTCTGTAAGATACTTCTGCACACCAGTCTACAACATCTTCTCTCTGCAATGATTTTTTTAGAACCCCAGTCTCTGCTCTCTGTAACAGTCCTTCTGTACAGCAGTTTCCAAACTCTGCTCTCTATAACGGTCTTTCTACACCCCAGTCTCCAACCTCTACTTTCTGTATTAGTCTTTCAGCACACCAGTCTCCTAACTCTGCTCTGTGTAACAGTTATTCTGCAACTCAGTCTTCAAAATCTACACTCTTCAACAGTCCTGTGCACCCCAGTCTCCATCCTCTGCTCTCGGTAACAGTTCTTCTGCACCCCAATCTCCAAACTCTGCTCTCTGTAACACACCTTCTGCACTCCAGTCTCCACGTGTGATCTCTGTAACAATTCGTCTGGACATCAGTCTCCAAACTCTGCTCTATACAACGTTCTTTCTGCTCCTCAATCTCCAAACACTACTCTCTGTAAAACTCCTTCTGCACTTCAATCTCCAAACTCTACTTTCTGTAAGATCATTCTGCAACCAATTCTCCAAACTCTGCTCTCTGTAACATTCCTTCTGCACCCCAATATCCAAAGTCTGCTCTCTGTAACAGGCCTTCTGCACCCCAGTCTTATAACTCTGCTCTCTTTAATAGGCCTTCTGCACCCAAGTCTCCAATTTCTGCTCTCTGCAGCGATCCTTCTGCACCCCAGGATCCAACATCTGCTCTCTGCAACAGTACTTCTGCACCTCAGTCTGAAAAGGCTGCACCTCTGTCTCCAAAATGATCTCTGTAAGATCTTTCTGCAACCCAGTCTTGAAACTGTGCTCTGTAACAGTCTTTCTGCACCCCAGTCTCCAACATCTGCTTTCTGCAACAGTCCTTCTGCACCCCAGTCTCCAACCTCTACTCTCTGTAAGATCCTTCTGCACCAAAGTCTTTAAGTTCTTCTCTCTGTATCAGTCCTTGTGCACCCAGGTCTCCAAACTCTGCTCTCTGCAATATTTCTTCTGCACCCGAGTCTCCAAACTGTGCTCTCTGTAACAGTCCTTCTTCACCCCAGATTCCAACATCAGCTCTCTGCAATGATCCTTCTTCTACCCAGTCTCCAAACTCTGCTCTCTGTAAAAGTCCTTTTGTATCACAGTCTCCAACCTCTTCTCTTTGTAACGGTCCATCTGCTCCCCAATTGCCAACCTCTGCTTTCTGTAACAGTCCTTCTGCACCCCAGTCACCAAACTATTTTCTCGGCAATGATCCTTCTGAACATCAGTCTCCTACCTCTGCTCTCTGTATAAGGCCTTCTGCACCTCAGTCTCCATTCTTTGCTCTCTGTAATGGTCCTTCTGAACCCCAGTATCCAATCTCTGCTCTCTATAACAATCCATCTGCACTTCTGTGTTCGACGTCTGCTCTCTGTAACTGTCCTTCTGCACCCCAGTCTCCAAACTCTGCTCTCTGTAACAGCCCTTCTATACCGCAGTCTCCAACCTCTACTTTCTATAACGGTCTTTCTGCACCCCAATTGCCAACCTCTGCTTTCTGAAACAGTTTTTTTGAACCTCAGACTCCAACCTCTGCTCTCTGTAACAGACATTCTAAGCCTCAGTCTGAAACCTCTTCTGTCTGCAACAATCATTCTAAACCCCAGTCTCAAAACTGTTCTATCTGTTACAATCCTTCTGCACTTCAGTCTCCAACATCTGCTCTCTGTAACAGGTCTTCTGCAACTCAGTCACCAAAGTCTGCTCTCTGTAACAGGCTTTCTCCACCCCAGTCTAAACATCTTCTCTCTGCAACAGTTTTTCTGTACCCCAGTCTTCAACCTCTGCTCTTTGTAAGATCCTTCTGCACCCCGGTTTCCAAAGTTTCCTCTCTGTAACCGTCATTCTGAACCTCAGTCTCCAACTTCATCCCTCTGCAACGGCCCTTCTGCACCCCAGTATCCAACCTCTGTTCTCTGCAGCAGTCATTCTGCACCCCAGTCTCAAACCTCTGCTCTCTGCTACAGTGCTTCTGCACCCCAGTCTCCAACTTCTGCTCTCTGCAACATCTCTTCTGCACCCAGTCTTTTAACTGTGCTCTCTGTAACTATCCTACTGCACCCCGGTCTCAAAACTCTGCTCTGTAGCGATTCATCTGCACCTCAGTCTCCAATCTATGCTGACTGCAACGATCTTTCTGCACCCCAGTCTCCAACGTCTGTTGTCTGCAACAGTGCTTCAGACCCCAGTCTACAGGCTCTGCTCTCTGTAACATCTTTCTGCACCTCATTATCCAAACTCTGCTCTAGGTGACATTCCTTCTTCACCCCAGTCTCCACCCTCTGTTCTTTGTAACGATACTTCTGTACCGCAGTCTCCAATCAATCTCTGCTCACTGCAACATTTTTTCTGCACCCCAGTATCCAAACTGTGCTCTCTGTAACTGTCTTTCTGACCCCAGTCTCCAAACTCGGCTCACTATAATGATCCTTCTGAACCTCAGTCTCCAACATCTGCTCTCTGCAACAATCCTACTGCACCTCAGTTTCAAACTGCTGCTCTCTGCAACGATCGCTCTGCACCCGAGTTTCCAAACTCTGCTCTCTGTTACAGTCCTTTTACACTTCAGTCTCCAACCTCTCCTATCTGTACCAATCCTTCTTCAATTCAGTCTCTAAACTCTGCTCTCTTTAACAGTCTTTTTGCACCTCAGTATCCAATCTCTGCTCTCTGCAACAGTCCTTCTGCACCCCAGTCTCCAACCTTTGCTCTCTGTAACAGTTCTTCTGCACCCCAATCTCGAACCTCTGCTCTCTGTAACAATCCTTCTGCACCTCAGTCTCCAACCTCTGGTCTCTGCAACGATCCTTATGCACCACAGTTTCCAACCTCTGAACTCCGTAACAGTCCTTCTGCACCCCAGTCTCCAACCTCTTTTCACAGCTAAAGTACTTCTGCACACCAGACTCCAAGCTCTGCTCTCTGCAACATATCTTCTGCACCCAAGTATCTAACCTGTGCTCTCTGTAACTGACCTGCTGCACCGCAGTCTCCAACCTCTGCTCTCTGTAGCGATTCTTCTGCACCTCATTCTGCAACCTCTGCTCTCTGCAACGATCCTTCTGCACCCCAGTCTCAATTTTCTGATCTCTGTAAGAATCCTTTCTTCTCTGTAAATGTCGTTCTGCACTTAAGTCTCCAAGTTCTGCAATCTTTAACAGCCCTTCTGCACCCCAGTCTCAAAACTCTG
Source organism: Ictidomys tridecemlineatus (assembly GCF_052094955.1). Classification (NCBI taxonomy): domain Eukaryota; kingdom Metazoa; phylum Chordata; class Mammalia; order Rodentia; family Sciuridae; genus Ictidomys; species Ictidomys tridecemlineatus. The sequence goes on along the minus strand of NW_027521161.1, from coordinate 6,781 downwards.
CACTCAAAAATGTTCTTCCTGCACCTTAGTCTCCAACCTCTTCTCTCTTTAATAGTCCTTCTACACCCAGTCTCCGACATCTGCTCTCTGCAAGGATTTTTCTTGTTTCCAGTCTCCAAATTCTGCTCGCTGCAATGGTCCATGTACATCCCAGTTTCCAAAATATGCTCCCTTTAACAGTCCTTCTGCACCTCAGTCTCCAAAATCTGCTCTCTGAAACAGTCCTTCTGCACACCTGTCTCCAACTTCTGCTCTCAGTAACAGTTCTTCTGCACCCCAATCTCCAAACTCTGCTCTCTCTAACAGTCCTTCTGCACCCCAGTCTGCACTCTCTACTCTCTGTAAAAGTCCTTCTGCACCTCAGTCTCAAACCTCTGCTCTCTCTAAGATGCTTCTGCAACCCATTCTCCAAACACTGCTCTCTGTAAGAGTCTTCTGCACCCCAGTCTCCAAACTCTGCTCTCTGTAACAGGCCTTCTTCACCCAAGTCTCCAACCTGTGCTCTCTGCAATGATCCTTCTGCACCCCAGTCTCCAAACTCTGCTCTCTGTAACAGTCCTTCTGCACTCCAGGATCAAACATCTGCTCTTTGAAACAGTCCTTTTGCACCTCAGTCTGAAAACTCGGCTCTCTGAAAAATCCTTCTGCACCTCAGTCTTCAACCTCTGTTCTCTGCAAGGATTCTTCTACATCCCTGTCTACCACATCTGCTCTCTGCAATGGCTCTTCTGCACCCCAGTCTCCAAACTCTGCTCTCTGTAACAGTCCTTCTTTATGACATTCTCCAACCTCTTCTCTCTATAAAGGTCCTTCTGCACCCCAATTTCCAAACGCTGCTCTCTGTAACAGTCCTTCTAAGACTCAGTCTGAAACTTCTGCTCTCTGCAACAATCCTTCTAAACCCAAGTCTCCAAAATGTGCTATCTGTAACAATCCTTATGCACCCCAGTCCCCAACATCTGCTCTCTGTAACAGGTCTCCTGCTACCCAGTCTCCAAACTCTGCTCTCTGTGACAAGCCTTCTGCACCTCTTCTCTCTGCAAAAGTCTTTCTACACCCCAGTCTTCAACCTCTGCTCTCTGCAACGTTCCTTCTTCATTTCAGTCTCCAACGTCTGCTCTCTGTAAGATCCTTCGGCACCCCGTTCTCCAAATTTTGCTCTCTGTAACAGTAATACTGCAGCTCAGTCTACAACCTCATCTCTCTGTAACGGCCCTTGTGCACCCTACTATCCAACCTCTGTTCTCTGCATTTGTCCGTCTACACCCCAGGCTACAAACCCTGCTCTCTGTAACAAACCTTTTGCACCCCAGTCTCCAAACTCTACTTTCCGTATTAGTTATTCGGCACCCCAGTCTAAAACCTCTGCTGTCTGTAACAGTTCTTTTGCACCTCAGTCTTCAACCTATGCTCTCTGCTAACGTCTTATTATACCCCAGTATCCAACATCTGCTCTCTGCAACGATCTTTCTGCATCCCAGTCTCCAACGTCTCCTCTCTGCAACAGTCCTTCTACACCCCAGTCTCTAAACTCTGCTCTCTGCTACAGCCCTTCTGCACCCTAGTCTCCAAACTCTGCTCTATGCAACATTTCTTCTGCACCCCAGTCTCCAACCTGTGCTCTCTGAAACTATCCTACTGTACCCCGGTCTCCAAACTTTGCTCTCTGTAGCGATTCTTCTGCAAATGTGTCTCCAACCTCTGCTCTCTGCAACCATCCGTCTGCATCCCAGTCTCCCACATCTGCTCTTTGCAATGGTTCTTCTGCACCCAAGTCTCAAAACTCTGCTCTCTGTAATAGTTCTGTATTACAGTCTTCAACCTCTTCTCTCTATAACGGTCCTTCTGCACCCCAATTTCCAAACTCTGCTCTCTGTAACAGTTCTTCTAAGCCTCAGTCTGAAACTTCTGCTCTCTGCAGCAATCCTTTTAAAGCCCAGTCTTTAAACTGTGCTATCTGTAACAATCCTTTTGCACCCCAGTCCCCAACATCTTCTCTCTGTAACAGGTCTTCTGCAACCCAGTCTCCAAACTCTGCTCTCTGTAACAATTCTTCTGCACATCAGTCTCCAACCTCTCCTCTCTGCAATGGTTTCTCTGCACCCCAGTCTCCACACTTTGTTCTCTGAAACAGTCTTTCTGCACCCCAGTCTCCAATCTCTGCACTCTGCAATAGTCCTTCTGCACCCCAGTCTCCAAACTCTGCTCTCTGCTACAGTACTTCTGAAACCCAGTCTCCAACATCTGCTCTCTGTATCAGTCCTCTTGCACCTCAGTCTCCAACCTCTGCTCTCTGCAGCATTTTTGTTACACCCCAGTAACTAAAATCTGCTCTGTGTAACGATCCTTCTGAACCTTAGTTTCCAACCTCTGCTCTCTGAAACGATTCTTCTGCACCCCAGTCTCCAACCTCTGATCTCTGCATCAGTCCTTCTGCACCAGAGTCTCCAAACTTTGCTCTCTGCCAAAGTCCTTATGCACCCAAGTCTTCAAACTCTGCTGTCTACAACATTACCTCTGCACCCCAGTCTCCAACCTGTGCTCTCTGTAACAGTCCTTCTGCACCACAGTCTCCAACATCTGCTCTCTGCAACAATCCTTCTTCTATCCATTCTGCAAACTATGCTCTCTGTAAAAGTCTTTTTGTATTGCAGTCTCCAACCTCTTCTCTTTGTAATTGTCCATCTGCTCCCAAATTGCCAACCTCTGTTTTCTGTAACAGTCCTTCTGCACCCCAGTCTCCAAACTCTTCTCTCTGCAACTATCTTTCTACACCTCATTCTCCAACCTCTGCTCTCTGTAAAAGTCCTTGTGCACGTAAGTCTCCATCCTTTACTCTCTGTAATTGTCCTTCTGCACCCCAGTCTGCAATCTCTGCTCTCTGTAAAAATCGTTCTGCACCTCTGTCTCCAACGTCTGCTCTCTGTAACAGTCATAATGCACGCCAGTTTTTAATATCTGCTCTCTGAAATGGTCTTTCTGCACCCCAGTGTCCAACCACTTCTCTCTATAACGCTCCTTCTGCACCCCAATTTCTAAACTCTTCTCTCTGTAACAGTCCTTCTATGCCTCAATCTGAAACTTCTGTTCTCTGAAACAATCCATCTAAACAATAGTCTCCAAACTGTGCTATCTGTAACAAGCCTTCTGCACCCCAGTCTCCAACATCTGCTCTCTGTAACAGGTTTTCTGCAACCCTGTCTCCAAACTCTCGTCTCTGTAACAGGCCTTCCCACCCCATTCTTTAACCTCTGCTCTCTGAAAAAGTCCTTCTACACCCCAGTCTCTAAACTCTGTTCTCTGCAACGATCCTTCTGCATCCCAGTCTCTATTGTCTGATCTCTGTAAGATCCTTCTGCACCCTGTTCTCCAAACTTTGCTCTCTGTAACAGTCATTCTGCACCTCAGTCTCCAACCTCATCTCTCTGCAACGGCCCTTGTGCACCTCAGTATTCAACCTCTGTACTCTGCAGCTGTCCTACTGCACCCCAGGCTACAAACTCTGCTCTCTGTAACAGTCTTTCTGCACCCTAGTCTCTAAACTTTACTTTTCATATCAGTTATTCTGCACCACAGTCTAAAACCTCTGCTCTCTGTAACAGTCTTTCTGAACCTCAGTCTCAAACCTCTTCTCTCTGCAACAGTCCCTCTGCACCACAGTCTCCAACCTCTGCTCTCTGCTAACCTCTTATTATACCGCAGTATCCAACATCTGCTCTCTGCAACAATCTTTCTGCATCCTAGTCTCTAACGTCTGCCTTCTGCAACAGTCCTTCTACACCTTAGTCTCCAACCTCTGCTCTCTGCTACAGTCCTTCTACACCCCAGTCTCCAACCTCTGCTCTCTGCAACATTACTTCTGCACCCCAGTCTCAAACCTGTGCTCTCTAAAACTATCCTACTGCATCCCGGTCTCCAAACTCTGCTCTCTGTAGCGATCCTTCTGCACCTCAGTCTTCAGCCTCTGTTCTCTGCAACGATTCTTCTGCATCCCAGTCTCCCACATCTGCTCTCTGCAATTGTCCTTCTGCACTCCAGTCTCAAAACTCTGCTCTCTGTAACAGTCCTTCTGTATGACAGTCTCCAAACTCTTCTCTCTACAACAGTCCTTCTGCACCCCAATTTTTAAACTCTGCTCTCTGTAACAGTCCTTCTAAGCCTCAGTATGAAACTTCTGCTATCTGCAACAATCCTTCTAAACCCAAATCTCCAAACTGGGCTATCTGTTACAATCTTTCTGCACCCCAGTCCCCAACATCTACTCTCTGTAACAGGTCTCCTGCTACCCACTCTCCAAACTCTGCTCTCTGTAACAGGCCTTCTGCACCACAGTCTCCAACCTCTGCTCTCTGAAAAAGTGTTTCTACACCCCAGTCTCCAACCTCTGCTCTCTGCAAAGATCCTTCGGCATCCCAGTCTCCAACGTCTGCTCTCTGTAAGATCCTTCTGCACCCCGTTCTCCCAACTTTGCTCTCTGTAACAGTTATTCTGCACCTCAGTCTCCAACCTCATCTCTCTGCAACGGCCCTTCTGCACCCCAGTATGCAACCTCTGTCTCTGCAGCAGTCCTTCTGCACCCCAGGCTACAACTTCTGCACTCTGTAACAATCCTTCTGCACCCCAGTCTCAAAACTCTACTTAATGTATCAGTTATTCTGCACCCCAGTCTGAAAACTCTGCTCTCTGTATCAGTCTTTCTGCACCTCATTCTCAAATGTCTGCTCTGTGCCAAAGTCCTTCTACACACCAGTCTCCAACATCTGCTATCTGCAACGATCCTTCTGCATCCCAGTCTCCAACGTCCGCTCTTTGCAGCAGTCCTTCTACACCCCAGTTTCCAACGTCTGCTCTCTGTTACAGTCCTTCTGCACCCCAGTCTCCAACCTCTGCTTTCTTCAACATTTCTTCTGCACCCCAGTCTCCAACCTGTGCTCTCTGTAACTATCCTACTGCACCCCGGTCTCAGAACTCTGCTCTCTGTATCGATCCTTCTGCACCTCAGTTTCCAACCTCTGCTCTCTGCAACAGTCCTTCTGCACCTCATTCTGAAAACTCTGCTCTCTGCAACAATCCTTTTTTCACCTCAGTGCCCCAAACGCTGATCTCTGCAATGGTCCTTCTGAACCCCAGTATTCAACCTCTGCTCTCTGTAACAATCCTTCTGCACCTCAATCTCCAAAATCTTCTCTCAGAAAAAGTCCTTCTACACCCCAGTCTCTAACATCTGCTCTCTGCAACAGTCCTTCTGCACCTCAGTCTCCAACATTTGCTCTTTGTAAGATTCTTCTGCAACCCAATATCCAAACTCTGTTCTCTGTAACAATCCTTCTGAACCCCTTCTCAAAACTCTGTTCTCTGTAACAGTCCTTTTGAACACCAGTCTCAATACTCTGCTCTCCACAAATATCCTTCTGAACCCCAGTCTCCTTCCTCTGCTCTCTGCAACAGTCCGTCTCCACCCTAGTCTCTAACCTCTGCTCTCTGTAACAGTTCTCCTGTAGTGCACTCTCCAAAATCTGCTCTGTGTAACTGTCCTTCTGCAACCAAGTCTCCAATCTCTGCTCTCTGTAACACTCCTTCTGCACCTCAGTCTCCAAACTCTGCTCTCTGCAACAGTCCTTCTGCACCTCAGTCTGAAACTTTGTTCTCTGAAAGGATCCTTCTGCACCCCAGTCTCCAACCTCTGCTTTCTGTAACAGGCCTTTTACACCCCATTCTCCAACCTCTGCTCTCTGTAATAGTGCTTCTTTACCTCAGTCTACAAACTCTGCTCTCTGCAAAAGTCCGTCTGCACCCCAGTCTCCAAACTCTGCATACTGTATCACTCCATCTGCACCACAGTCTCCAAATTCTGCTCTCTGTAAGATTCCTTCTGCACTACAGTTTCCAAACTCTGCTCTCTTTCACATTCCTTCTCCACCCCAGTCTCTAACCTCTGCCTTCTGCATGTGTACTGCGGCACCCCAGTCTCCAACCTCTTCCCTCTGCAATAGTCCTTGTTGTCCCCAGTCTCAAAACTCTGCTCTCCATAATGGTCTTTCAGCACCCAGTCTCCAAACTCTTTTTCTGTATCAGTCCTTTTGAACCTCAGTCTCAAACCTCTGCTCTCTGTATCTATCCTTCTTCACTTTACTCTCCAACATGTGCTCTCTGTAATTTTCCTTCTGCACCCCAGTCTCCAACCTCTGCTCTCTGTAACATTCTTTCTATACCGCAGTCTCCAAACTCTGGTCTCTGTAACGGTCCTTCTTCACCCCAATTTCCAACCTCTGCTTTCTGTAACAGTCCTTCTGCATCTCAATCTCCAACCTCTGCTCTCTGTAACAGTCCTACTGAACCTCAGTCTGACACCTCTGCTCTCTTCACGATCCTTCTGCACCCCATTCTCCAAACACTGCTCTCTGTAACAGTCCAGCTGCACCTCAGTCTCCAACCTCTGCTCTCTGTAAGATCCTTCAGCAACCCAGTTTCCAAACACTGCTCTCTATAACTGTCATTCTGCACCCCAGTTTCCAAACTTTCCTCTCTGTAACAGGCCTTCTTTACGCTAGTCTCCAAACTCTTCTCTCTATTGCAGGCCTTCTGCACCCCAGTCTCCAATATCTACTGTCTGCAACGATCCTTCTGCACCCCAGTCTCCAACATCTGCTCTCTACAATGATCCGACTGCACCTCAGTCTCAACCTCTAATCTCTGCAACTGTCCTTCTGTACCTCAGTCTCCAAATTCTGCTCTCTGTAATATCCTTCTGCACCCCCTTATGCAACCTCTGCTCTCTCTA